>NC_072458.1:7500-20000 GCF_027596085.1 Anoplopoma fimbria | reverse complement strand
CAAATATGATGTCACTTCCTTTGATATTAAAGTTTAACCTTAATTTAGACCTTTTTGTGATGTACATTCCATAAATATTTATGTCATGATCAATAAATAAGAGTTCATACGATACAATTTGTCAAAGTTTTATTTGGAATAAGGTGAATGGAAGGTTAGGGTGGGTTAGGGTTAGGGTTAGGGTTAGGGTTAGGGTTTAGGGTTAGGGTTAGGGTTAGGGTTAGGGTTAGGGTTTGGTTAGGGTTGGGTTAGGGTTAGGGTTAGGGGTTAGGGTTAGGGTTGGGTTAGGGTTAGGGTTAGGGTTAGGGGTTAGGGGTTAGGGTTAGGGTTAGGGTTTAGGGTTAGGGTTAGGGTTAGGGTTAGGGTTAGGGTTAGGGGTTAGGGTTAGGAATAGGGATGAAAACCACGATTCTTGAGAGGATTACATATTCTTGAATAACTTTTTTTCTGAAGGTGGTAGAGACTTGGAAGTGGTCTCCGGGTTACTAATTAGGCCAAGTCCGATCGAATGGTACCAACCCCGAGTCTAGGACCTTAGGGAAGGGTTGAAAACCCAAAAAATGAAAATATTTGGGTTTTGAATAACTTTTTTCTGAAGGTCCTAAACTTGTTGGTCTCTACTTAGGACTCCACCGGGTTTTCCAATGGTACCATCCCGAGTCTCTAGGTCCTTTTTGATGTAGCTGCCATTGACGGGTTAGGTTTTTTAGGAGAAATGTTGTCTCAACACACTGGTGTGTTGGAATGGCACTGGCACAAGTTAAAAATATATGAACCCCATAATCCACCCCACAATAGAAAGAAAATCAGAAAATACAGCAGATAAAAAGGGAATAAGAATAAAAATGTAGGTTTGATTTAAGAAAGAATAAAACAAACAAACAGCTGCAGATAAAGATACCAGAGGAGGAAGGAAAAACTGATTTAACAAAGGAAATCATGTTTTAATGTTTGATTCATCTTTTTTTCAGGAAACAAGAGGCCTATGCGGTTGGTAAATTAACAGGTAAGTATTTTAGTATCTTTACTAAGAAAATATTAATTGGATTTTAATATTTTTCATTTAACCCAAAAGGGTCAATTGTTTTAAGTGATCCAATCCATTTTCTCTCTGTTTTTTGGCGTTGGTCTCTGTTCCAGTCTCCTTTGTGTTCCAAACCCTCTATTCTTATATTTTCCACTCCATGAGTAGAAAAATGTCTGTACAGAACTGTTTGTAGGTTACCCTTCTTAATTTGATAAATATGTTGTTTTAACCTTGTCTCTATTGAGTTTTTAGTCTCGCCGATATACAATTTTTGGCATCGTGCACATCTAATAACATATACAGCATTACAAGTTGTAAAAAGGAGTGCCTCCTTAATTGGGAATCCTGTCCCCGAATGCTGGTTACCAACATACTTGGTCTGTTTAAAGTGTTTCCTATCTAAAGGTTTCCTAAGGGTTGGTCTGTTACAACTGGAGTGCACAAGTATATCTTTGAGATTTTTATTTCTCCGATAAGCTAAAATCATTTTAAAATCCCCTAGTTCCCCTATTTCCTCCTGGGCCCTCTGAAAATTGAGTCTTAAGTTGGTATTGAATTTAGTCAGAGATTGAGAATATGTAGACACCATTGGTATAATTCTTCGCTCATCCTGTTCATTTGTATATTTCCCATTGATTTCAAATATATGTTTGACCTCTGTTTTTATGGTCCTCAACAGGCGTCGGGAATACCCACGAGGCCTTAACGCTGTGAACAGAGTACGTGTAGCCAATTCTACATCTTCTGGGTAAGTGCAAATGCGATGAAATCTAATCAGTTGTGATTTGATTAGACCTTGATAGGTATGTTTAGGATGATGGCTGGTTTTATGCAACAAGGCATGCCTATCAGTGTCTTTAAAAAGACTCTGGTGGCTAGTTTTTTGTTACCCCCTGTATGTGGGATGAAGAATACCTGGGTGTCTAAAAATTCAAGTTTGTCCTTCTGAAAGTTGTATGTGATGGTAATCTCTGGGTGGTGGGAGTTCAGAGTTTCAACAAAGATTTCAAATTTTGCCATGGAATCATGCCAGATTCCAAATATATCATCCAGGTACCTATAATACAGTGCTGGAAGGGATTGGCATTTTAAAAAAGCTGTCTCCTCCCAGACACACATATACAGATTGGCATACGCTGGGGCAAACTTCTTGCCCATCGCTGTACCATGGATTTGTAAATAAAATCTATTGTTAAATTCAAAATCATTCCGTTTAAGACTCAAGTCCAATAATTCCAAGAGGATATCGTCCGGCCGCTGAGGGTCTGGGAATTTGTTAAAAGCCGTTCTGATTGCCTGTAAGCCCAGAGTCGTATCAATATTCGTGTACAATGAATTGATATCTATAGAAAATAAAAATGCTTTATTAGGAATAGTAATCCCCTTCAATTTGTTGACAAAGTCATATGTATCTTTGATATATGACATATGCTTTGTTGATAAAGGATTGATATAACTATCTATATATTCTGCAATTCGAGACGACTCTGAGCTGCAATCACTGACGATGGGGCGACCACAGGGGATCTCACCCGGGATGGTCCATTTGTCTGGGTTTTTGTGAATCTTCGGAAGTAGGTACAGTGTTCTGGGTTTCGGGATCTCCGGGCCCAACAGGTAAGTCATTTGTTTCATTGTAATCCTTTTTAATTGATACAGTTGTCGTATCAAACTATGAATCATAGTTTGTGTTTCAAGCTGTATCGAATGAGGTAACTCGACATAATGCTTCCTGTTAGACAGTTGTCTGTCAGCTTCCAAAAGATATTGTCCTTTGTCCATAATGACAATTTGGGACCCCTTGTCCGCCGGTTTAATGACCACATTTTCATTGCAGCTAAGATTTTTTATTGCTTGCAATTGTTCTTTATTAAGATTATATTTTGTTGTGGGTCTCGGTCTCAATGATGACAGGGATCTCAGATCCCGTTGGATCAAAGTTCCAATTGCCATTGAGACATGCTTCGGTGCCCATGTGGAGGGGTCCGTAAAAGGCGTATGTACAAAGTTAGTATTATATTGGAAGTGATCTAGTAATTTTAATCGTCTATGATATGTATGGAGATCGCCTCGAAGTACCCTACGGTCCAGTCTAGTGGGTGTGGGAATAAAGGTAAGACCCTTTTCTAACACCTGTATCTCTACCTCCGAAAGTTTATAAAATCTGGAGAGATTGGAAATGTTGGAATTGGGAGTAGTATTATTGCTCTCATCTCCCCCTATCAGTTTAAAAGGTTCAACCAGTGGTGTAGCATATTGCCAGCAGTAACCGTCGTCCAATGGATTGGATCATGCAACTCGACCTGAAATAGGTTTTTTTCCAAAACAGGTAAGTATTTACATCTCTCTGTAATTGTGTTGTTTAATTTGTTCAGGAGATTTTGTTGATCCAAAGGAAGTCTATCTGAAAAGTTCACGAGGGGGACATACACAGTAGCATTGGGAAACCTGCTCTCACAAGTCCTCAGCAATTGCTGCAATTGTTTCCACGATGTAGTAGTGGTTTGCCTAGAGAGACAGTTGTTCAATCCCACCGAGAGGACTACCTGTTCTATCCCCAAGTTGGGTGACAGCTTCTCAAGGACCCCTTTAAGATGGTAATAGGTGGCCCCCGGGAAACTGTCAATTTGGATATGTCCGTCCTGAAACTTGGGGATACGGGCAAGATTGGAATCCCCCATCACTATGATAGGCTTAACAACTTGTAGGTCCCACTCATGGATCTTCCTTTTAGAGTTTGGATGTCTAGTTGGTTCCCAGCGGGGGTCTGGCACAGTGTTCAGTGGTTCTTGGAGATGGTTCAGGTTGGGGGATTGGGTAGGGTTGAGGTTGGGCTCAATTGGGTTGGGGTTAGGAGATTGGGAAGAGTTAGGGTTAGGGTTAAGGGACAAAAAAGGGTTATGGTTGGGGTTAGGGTTAGGGAGTTGAGAAAGGTTGGGGTTAGGGCTGTGGGACCGGAAAGGGTTATGGTTAGAGTAGAAGGTGGGAGGGTTAGGATTGAATGAAATGGGGACCCAAGGATTGGGCTTAGGTCTGGGGAACAGGTTGTTGGGGTTAGGGCTGGAAGGTTGGGAAAGGTTAGGATTAGGAACAGGGAAAAAAAGGTTAGGGTTAGAGGTTGGGGTGGGGTTGGGCCCAAAGAAGGTTGGAATAGGAAGAACCTCTTCCATTTGAACCACTGAGGTGGTTCCAGATCGCCGTATTCTAACCGCTGGGACTCTTTGAGGCAAAGGATCCATTGGAGATGCCGTTATGCTGTCCGAGCTGACAACCGCTACATTTGACAATGTGGGGCAATTTACCAGAGGGCCTGAAAGAGCTTTGTCTGCCTCAGAAGAAGGATCTTCTGTTGGGAGAGGAAGAATGGCTGTCTGTGGGGAGTAATTCTCCATTATAGCCACAGTTTGTCTCTGGTAAATTGGAGTGCCCCCATTGTTTATGAGTAGGTTATTTCTGTTGTGAATGTGGGTCACCCCAGGAGATACTGAGGTGTGTTGGAATGTACTGGAAGCGTTAGGACGGCCCTTTGGAGTCTTATTCTCCTGTGATGGTCTGGTTCGTGTCCGTCCCGGAGCTATCACTGTTTGAATATATGGGGTAGCGTTATGGACCGGGTTGGACTCAGGTAAAGGTGGAAAAGTATCCTGGTCCAACAAAAACCGGGACTGCATCGGAGAAGTAACCGGAGTTTTTTGGGACGGGGCCAACATGGATCGTAAGGTCTCCACTGATGTATTCGTGAATTTTCGTTTGTATCTTGTTTTTGCCCATGTCACTGCCAGTTGGAGTGCTTCAGGGTCAAACTCCTGTACGTCCATTAAGATAGAGGCTATTACCTCATCATAGTGGCATCCAAGTATCGTAAGGTTGGCCTTAATCCACATCTCAGTATTAAGTTTCACCTTTTCTGTTGTAATGACAGAAGGTGAAGAAGGTTTAATAAAGGCTACTAGTTTCTCAACTTGTCGCTGCATTCCTGGAGGACAAGAGCCTGTTAGAGATGAATGGTCCAAGATCTCCGAATGATGCAGTGCTGCCATTTTGAAGTATTGTTTTGTGAGATGAAGATTTAATGAATTATGGTTGGTTGTTCTTTTTTTGGCCGCTTGGTTATAAACTGCATTGCCTCTCCTTTGGTAAGGAGGGGGTGGGCCTGTTCTGGCCTCTCATGTCCCCTAGGGGAGGAAGGAGTGTTTTTTTTTTTTTTTTTTTTTTTTTTTTGAAAAAAAAAAGAAAGAAAAAAAGCAATTAACTAAATAAAATATTCCAACAAAGCCAAGGGACAAGGTAAATTTGTTTGTAATTGTTAGGCTGTTAAGATAGAGAAGATACAAAATTGGGAGGAAAAAGAGATATATTCTTCCTGTTTAAAATTTCAAATTAGTCCCTATTTATACCGGAGAAGGAAGAATGTTTTGAAAAAAACATTTAATCCTTTGGCAGTCCCTAAAGTGGGAGAAAGCACTCCAGGATCCACCCTAGCACCAGCAAAGTGGTTGTTAAGTCAGTAGTGGTGGGAACTAACCATCTAATGTTATGGCCGTTTTTTCCCCTCACCCCTATATTTTCTTTTTTAATCACTGCAAATCAAGCTTTCAAAAAAAATTAGGAGGTTTAAAGCCACTCAGGTAAGTTTAGCATATGAAAAACATGCCACACACATATACTCTCACACAAGTAAGGGGAAAAAGAATGGCCACTTCATAGGCATGTGTTTCCACTTCAATGTAGTGTTTTTAATGGTGCCAGGGCATAGAAAGGATTTAGGAATCAGGACTAAATAATAGTGGAAAGAATGTCCACTCAAAATTTAGTAAAAAGATCACTAAAATTGCTAAAAGAAATTAAAAAGATCTCTAAGAAAGGAAGACATTTTTTTAAAAAAAAGAAAAGTTTTCAATAAGTCCTTATTTCGAACTTTGGTTTTTTCAAAATAACAACAAACGAGCTTTTGATGCTACTATGTAGGTGGTTGGCAAATGACCCAATAGTTTATCCAGTGCTCCTATCACTGCAAAAAATAAGAGGTTTATAACCACTCGAGATTTTGAAAAACCCACACCACTCTCACACTCACTCTCACACCCACAAAGGGAGCACGTTTAAACAAACTTTTTATAGCATGTGCTTTCCCACCCACATACAATGCTACTTTTGTTGTGCAAGAAAGCGCTCTATGTTCAAAAACAAGGACCAAAAGAAAACAAAACAAAGAAAACCCTTCTGTGGAACCAAAGTCCACTACAGAGAAGTAAAATAAAAGAGTTGTAAAGTTTTAGAAGAGTCTCAAAAATAAGTTTTCTCTAGATTGATCTAGGTTAGGTTAGGGTTAGGGTTTAGGGTTAGGGTTAGGGTTAGGGTTTAGGGTTAGGGTTAGGTTAGGGGTTAGGGTTAGGGTTAGGGTTAGGTTAGGATAAGGGATGAAAACCACAGATTCTTGATCCTTTTTGAAAATACACCCTCTTCCGAATGTGGTAGAGCCTTGGAAACGGTCCGCCCCACTAATTAGGCCAAGCCCGATCGAATGGTACCGACCCTGAGTCTGTAGGACTTCGGGAAGGGGGGTGAAACGGGCAAAAAATGAAAAAGGATCAAGACGCCTTTTTGAATAACATTTTTTCTGAAGATCCTACAAACTTTTTTCTAACGTACATCTATAGTAAGTAGGGCACGGCCTTTCCAATGGTACTACCCCTGAGTCTCTAGGTCCTTCCTGTGATATAGCTGCCATAGACTCCCCATGTTAATTTTTTCCGAAAATTTGCCTAAGTGTTTTTTCGGTAGAGGGTTAGGGTTAGGGTTAGGGTTAGGTTAGTGTTAAAAGGGTTAGGGTTAGGGTTAGGGTTAGGGTTAGGGTTAGGGTTAGGGTTAGGGTTAGGGTTAGGTTAGGTTAGGATAAGGGATGAAAACCACAGATTCTTGATCCTTTTTGAAAATACACCTCTTCCGAATGTGGTAGAGCCTTGGAAGTGGTGTCCGTTAGGGTCACTAATTATTTATGCCAAGCCCGATCGGGGTCGAATGGTTAGTTAGTCTTAGTTAGGACTTCGGGAAGGGTTAGGGTGAAGGGCAGAAAATGAAAAAGGATCAAGAGGGGTTAGGTTAGGGTTAGGGTTAGGGTTAGGTTTAGGGTTAAGGGTTAGGTTTAGGGTTAGGGTTAGGGTTAGGGTTAGGATTAGGGATTAGGGTTAGGTTAGGGTTAGGGTTAGGGTTAGGGTTAGGGTTAGGGTTAGGGTTAGGGTTAGGGTTAGGGTTAGGGTTTAGGGTTAGGGTTAGGGTTAGGGTTAGGAATAGGGATGAAAACCACGATTACACATGAGAGGATTACATATTCTTGAATAACTTTTTTTCTGAAGGTGGTAGAGACTTGGAAGTGGTCTCCGTGTCCACTAATTCGGCCAAGTCCGATCGAATGGTACCAACCCCGACTCTCTAGGACCTTGGGAATGGTTCAAACCCAAGAAAATATTGGTTTTTTTTTTTTTCATGAAGGTCCTACCGTCTTGTTAAGTTAGGTCTCTACTCCCACTAATGACTCCACCGCGGATCGATTGGTACCATCCGGGAGTCTCTAGGTCCTTCCTTTGATGTTAGCTGGGTTATTGACTCGGGTTAGGGTTAGGGTTAGGGTTAGGATAGGATAAGGGATGAAAACCACAGATTCTTGATCCTTTTTGAAAATACACCCTCTTCCGAATGTGGTAGAGCCTTGGAAACGGTCTCCGCCCCCACTAATTAGGCCAAGCCCGATCGAATGGTACCGACCCCGAGTCTGTAGGACTTCGGGAAGGGGGTGAAACGGGCAAAAATGAAAAAGGATCAAGACGCCTTTTTGAATAACATTTTTTCTGAAGATCCTACAAACTTTTTCTAACGTACATCTATAGTAAGTAGGGCACGGCCTTTCCAATGGTACTACCCCCGAGTCTCTAGGTCCTTCCTGTGATATAGCTGCCATAGACTCCCCATGTTAATTTTTTCCAAAATTTGCCTAAGTGTTTTTTCGGGTAGAGGGTTAGGGGTTAGGGTTAGGTTAGGATAGTTTGAAAAGGGTTAGGGTTAGGGTTTAGGGTTAGGGTTAGGGTTAGGTTAGGGTTAGGGTTAGGTTAGGTTAGGTTAGGATAAGGGATGAAAACCACAGATTCTTGATCCTTTTTGAAAATACACCCTCTTCCGAATGTGGTAGAGGTTGGGTTAAATGGTGTCCGCCCCCTAATTAGGGGATTAAAGTTTAAGCCCGAATAATGGTTTTTTCCCCCGAGTCTGTAGGACTTGGGAAGGGTTCCAAAAGAAAATGAAAAGGATCAGGTTAGGGTTAGGGTTAGGGTTAGGTTAGGGTTTAGGTTAGGGTTAGGTTAGGAATAGGTTAGGGTTTAGGGTTAGGGGTTAGGGTTAGGGTTAGGGTAGGGTTAGGGTTAGGTTAGGGTTAGGTTAGGGTTAGGGTTAGGTTAGGGTTAGGGTTAGGGTTAGGGTTAGGTTAGGAATAGGGATGAAAACCACGATTACACATGAGAGGATTACATATTCTTGAATAACTTTTTTTCTGAAGGTGGTAGAGACTTGGAAGTGGTCTCCGTGTCCACTAATTCGGCCAAGTCCGATCGAATGGTACCAACCCCGACTCTCTAGGACCTTGGGAATGGTTCGAAACCCAAGAAAATATTGGTTTTTCGTGAATAACTTTTTTTCATGAAGGTCCTACCGTCTTGTAAGTGGTCTCTACTCCCACTAATGACTCCACCGCGGATCGATTGGTACCATCCGCGAGTCTTAGGTCCTTCCTTTGATGTAGCTGCCATTGACTTAGCTTAGGGTTAGGGTTAGGTTAGGATAGGATAAGGGATGAAAACCACAGATTCTTGATCCTTTTTGAAAATACACCCTCTTCCGAATGTGGTAGAGCCTTGGAAGTGGTGTCCGCCCCCACTAATTAGGCCAAGCCCGATCGAATGGTACCGACCCCGAGTCTGTAGGACTTCGGGAAGGGGGTGAAACGGCAGAAAATGAAAAAGGATCAAGACGCCTTTTTGAATAACATTTTTTCTGAAGATCCTACAAACTTTTTTCTAACGTACATCTATAGTAAGTAGGGCACGGCCTTTCCAATGGTACTACCCCGAGTCTCTAGGTCCTTCCTGTGATATAGCTGCCATAGACTCCCCATGTTAATTTTTTCCGAAAATTTGCCTAAGTGTTTTTTCGGTAGAGGGTTAGGGTTAGGGTTAGGGTTAGGATAAGTGTTGAAAAGGGTTAGGGTTAGGTAGTTAGGGTTAGGGTTAGGTTAGGGTTAGGGGTTAGGGTTAGGGTTAGGGTTAGGGTTAGGTTAGATAAGGGATGAAACCACAGATTCTTGATCCTTTTTGAAAATACACCCTCTTCCGAATGTGGTAGAGCCTTGAAGTGGTCTCCGCCCCCACTAATTAGGCCAAGCCCGATCGAATGGTACCGACCCGAGTCTGTAGGACTTCAATTTGGTGAAATTTGGCAAAAATGAAAAAGGATCAAGACGGGGTTAGGTTAGGGTTAGGTTAGGGTTAGGGTTAGGTTTAGGTTAGGTTAGGGTTAGGGTTAGGTTAGGGTTTAGGGTTAGGGTTAGGGTTAGGGTTAGGTTAGGGTTAGGTTAGGTTAGGGTTAGGGTTAGGTTAGGGTTAGGTTAGGGTTAGGTTAGGGTTTAGGGTTAGGGGTTAGGGTTAGGTTAGGGATGAAAACCACGATTACACATGAGAGGATTACATATTCTTGAATAACACCTTTTCTGAAGGTGGTAGAGACTTGGAAGGGTCTCCGTGTCCACTAATTCGGCCAAGTCCGATCGAATGGTACCAACCCCGACTCTCTAGGACCTTGGGAATGGTTCGAAACCCAAGAAAATATTGGTTTTTCGTGAATAACTTTTTTCATGAAGGTCCTACCGTCTTGTAAGTGGTCTCTACTCCCACTAATGACTCCACCGGGATGATTGGTACCATCCGCGAGTCTAGGTCCTTCCTTTGATGTAGGGCCATTAGGGTTAGGGTTAGGGTTAGGGTTAGGGTAGGATAAGGGATGAAAAACCACAGATTCTTGATCCTTTTTGAAAATACACCTCTTCCGAATGTGGTAGAGCCTTGGAAACGGTCTCCCCCACTAATTAGGCCAAGCCCGATCGAATGGTACTGACCCTGAGTCTGTAGGACTTCGGGAAGGGGGTGAAACGGGCAAAAAATGAAAAAGGATCAAGACGCCTTTTTGAATAACATTTTTTCTGAAGATCCTACAAACTTTTTTCTAACGTACATCTATAGTAAGTAGGGCACGGCCTTTCCAATGGTACTAACTCCCGAGTCTCTAGGTCCTTCCTGTGATATAGCTGCCATAGACTCCCATGTTAATTTTTTCCGAAAATTTTAAGTGTTTTTTCGGTAGAGGGTTAGGGTTAGGGGTTAGGGGTTAGGGTTAGGGTTAGGGTTAGTTAGTTAAAAGGGTTAGGTTTAGGGTTAGGGTTAGGGTTAGGGTTAGGGTTAGGGTTAGGTTTAGGAAAATAGGGTTAGGTTAGGTTAGGGTTAGGGTTAGGGTTAGGTTAGGTTAGGTTAGGGTTAGGGTTAGGAATAGGGATGAAAAAAACCACGATTCACATGAGAGGATTACATATTCTTGAATAACTTTTTTCTGAAGGTGGTAGAGACTTGGAAGTGGTCTCCGTGTCCACTAATTCGGCCAAGTCCGATCGAATGGTACCAACCCCGACTCTCTAGGACCTTGGGAATGGTTCGAAACCCAAGAAAATATTGGTTTTTCGTGAATAACTTTTTTCATGAAGGTCCTACCGTCTTGTAAGTGGTCTCTACTCCCACTAATGACTCCACCGCGGATCGATTGGTACCATCCGCGAGTCTCTAGGTCCTTCCTTTGATGTAGCTGCCATTGACTCGCTAGGGTTAGGGTTAGGGTTAGGATAGGATAAGGGATGAAACCACAGATTCTTGATCCTTTTGAAAATACACCCTCTTCCGAATGTGGTAGAGCCTTGGAGGGGTTAGGCCCCCACTTATTAGGCCAAGCCCGATCGAATGGTACCGGGTTAGGACTTAGGGAAGGGTTAGGGTTAGGGTTAGGGTTAGGTTAAAAGGGATGAAAACCACTTTTTGAATAACATTTTTTCTGAAGATTACAAACTTTTTTAACGGTTCTATAGTTAAGTAGGGCACGGCCTTTCCAATGGTACTACCCCGAGTCTCTAGGTCCTTCCTGGATATAGCTGTTGAATAACATTTTTTCGAAAAGGGGTTAGGGTTCCCCATGAAAAACAAGGGTTAGGTTAATTTGGTTAGGTTAGGGGTTAGGGTTAGGGTTAGGGTTAGGGTTAGGGGTTAGGGTTAGGGGTTAGGGTTAGGGTTAGGGGTTAGGGTTAGGGTTAGGTTAGGGTTAGGGTTAGGTTAGGGTTAGGGTTAGGGTTAGGTTAGGGTTAGGGTTAGGTTAGGGTTAGGGTTAGGGTTAGGGTTAGGGTTAGGGTTAGGGATTAGGGTTAGGTTAGGGTTAGGGTTAGGGTTAGGTTAGGGTTAGGGGTGGTAGGGTTAGGTTAGGGTTAGGGTTAGGGTTAGGTTAGGGTTAGAGGTTAGGGTTAGGGTTAGGGTTAGGGTTAGGAATAGGGATGAAAACCACAGATTCTGATCCTTTTTGAAAATACACCCTCAACCGAAGTGGTAGAGCCTTGGAAACGGTCTCCGCCCCCACTAATTAGGCCAAGCCCGATCGAATGGTACTGACCCCGAGTCTGTAGGACTTTGGGAAGGGGGTGAAACGGGTTAAAAATAGGGTTAGGGTTCAAGACGTTTTTGAATAACATTTTTTCTGAAGATCCTACAAACTTTTTTCTAACGTACATCTATAGTAAGTAGGGTTACGGCCTTTCCAATGGTACTAGGCCCCGAGTCTCTAGGTCCTTCCTGTGATATAGCTGTAGACTTATGTTAATTTTTTTCCGAAAATTTGCCTAAGTGTTTTTTCGGTAGAGGGTTAGGGGTTAGGGTTAGGGTTAGGGTTAGGGTTAGTTAGGGTTAGGGTTAGGGTTAGGGTTAGGGTTAGGGTTAGGTTAGGGTTAGGGTTAGGAGGGTTAGGGGGTTAGGGTTAGGGTTAGGTTAGGGTTAGGAATAGGGATGAAAACCACGATTACATGAGAGGATTACATATTCTTGAATAACTTTTTCTGAAGAAGTGGTAGAGACTTGGAAGTGGTCTCCGTGTCCACTAATTCGGCCAAGTCCGATCGAATGGTACCAACCCCGACTCTCTAGGACCTTGGGAATGGTTCGAAACCAAGAAAATATTGGTTTTTCGTGAATAACTTTTTTCATGAAGGTCCTAGGTTTGTAAGTGGTCTCTACTCCACTAATGACTCCACCGCGGTTAGGTTAGGGTTATCCGCGAGTCTTAGGGTTAGGTTAGGGATTAGGGTTAGGTTAGGGTTAGGTTAGGGTTAGGTTAGGGTTAGGGT
>NC_072457.1:30731459-30736991 GCF_027596085.1 Anoplopoma fimbria | reverse complement strand
CTGTGACTTATTTTTATGACTTTTTTCGACATGCTATAGTATGACTTATTTTGACATGCTATACCATTACCTTTTTCGACATGCTATACTATGACTTATTTTTGACTTTTTTTCGACACGCTATTGTATGACTTCTTTCGACATGCTATAGAATGACTTTTTTCCACATGCTATAGTATAACTTTTTTATGACTTTTTTCGACATGCTATACTATGATTTATTTTATATGACTTTTTCGACATGCTATACTATGATTTATTTTTATGACTTTTTCGACATGCTATACTATGTCTTTTTATATATTTTTTTCGACATGCTAATGTATGACTTTTTTCGACATGCTATAGTAAGACTTATTTTTATGACTTTTTTCAACATGCTATAGTATTACCTTTTTGAACATGATATACTATGACTTTTTTTCGACAAACTATACTATGACATTTTTATGACTTTTTCAACATACTGTACTATGACTTTTTTTAACATATTATACTATGACTTTTTAAGGCATACTATACTGTCCCATTTTTATGACTTTTTTCAACATACTATACTTTGACATTTTTTTCAACATACTATGCTATGACTTTTTACGATATTTTATGACTTTTTAAGGCATATTATATTATTATTTTTTATCGGCATACTATACTGTGACATCTTGTGTGATTTTCTTTCATGGCATACTATTAAACATTTTTAATGGCATACTATACTATTACTAGTGAAGGGGGTTCAGTTCTGGGCCCCTTCTCTTCTCGCTCTACACAACATCTCTGGGTTCTGTTATTCGCTCCCATGACTTCTCCTACCATTGTTATGCCGATGACACCCAGCTGGTCTTGTCATTTCCTCCCGGTGACACCCAAGTGGAGGCACGCATTGCTGCGTGCTTGGCTGACATCTCGAGGTGGATGGCGACACACCACCTGAAGCTGAACCTGGACAAAACCGAGCTACTCTTCCTCCCGGGGAAGGGTTGCCCGCACCGAGACCTGTCCATCACCATTGATGATGCCGTGGTGACGCCAACTCGGACTGTGAGGAATCTGGGTGTGACCCTGGACGACCAACTGTCGTTCTCAGCAAACATTGCATCGGTCACACGCTCCTGCAGATTCCTCCTCTACAACATCAGGAGGATTCGCCCCTTCCTCACTGAGGAGACGGCGCAGGTGCTCATCCAGGCTCTGGTCATCTCCCGCCTGGACTACTGCAACTCACTACTTGCTGGAGCCCCGGCGTCGGCCATCAGACCTCTGGAGCTTGTCCAGAAAGCTGCAGCACGTCTGGTGTTCAATCGCCCCAAGTTCTCTCACACAACTTCCCTTCTCCGTTCCCTACACTGGCTCCCTGTAAGAGCTCGCATCCAGTTTAAGACTCTGGTGCTAGCCTACAGGGCAGTGAAAGGAACAGCTCCTTCCTATCTCCAGGCCTTGGTCAAGCCCTACACCCCCGCCCGACCACTTCGCTCTGCTGCCTCAGGGGCGATTGGTTGCCCGTCGCTCAGAGGTCCCTCCGGCCGATCCACCCGGTCACAGCTTTTTTCTGTCCTGGCCCCTCAGTGGTGGAATGAACTCCCCACTGACGTCAGGACAGCAGAGTCGCTGCCCATCTTTAGGCGCAGGCTGAAAACTCACCTCTTCAAGAAGTACTACCCGGAGCCTTCCTCGTAGCACTTATTGCACTCGTATTAGTTGCTGCACTTACTGTATTCGTATCAGTTCGCTGCACTTATTGAATTTGTATTTGTTTACTGCACTTATCCTATTCGTAGTAGTTTGTAGCACTTACTATATTCGGATTAGTCTGTTGCAATTATTGTTTTCATAGTAATCTGCCTCTGCACTATACTTTTGCTCTGGCTTATGCTTTGAGATGCTTGTTTAAGAAAGGAGATGCACTTATGACTTCTGGTGACTAGTAGTTCTCTTGAATACCTATGTTGAATACACTTCCTGTAAGTCGCTTTTGGATAAGCGTCTACTAAATGACTGTAATGTAATGTAATGTAATGTACTATCTTCATGAAATACCATATTATGATCTTTTCATGACATTTTCTATGGCAAACTATACTCTGATATTTTTCAGTAAATACTTTACTATTCTTTTTTTATGGAGTGCTATACTTACTGAACTAATAATCAAAGTATCAAGACAGATTTGCTTTCCTTGTGTTTCCATACTCTGACAATCCTCCGCTCGTCTTGGATCTTGTCTCGGAAGCGTCAAAGCTGCATCTGATGAGCCTCCCTGTTGGAGGCAAACTAACAACAACAACAACCACATCACACACACACAGTCATTAAAATACAATAATTTGACAGTTTCCAGCTGTTGTCAGATGGCAGTTCCTTTCAGATCCACCTCTCCTCACCTTGATGTCCTTTAATGGGCTGTAATTTCAGCATAAGGTATTGTGATCATATCCATTAATTTCACGAACTTTCAAATGTTCATAACAATAACTAGATAGGCTACTGAATTTCAAATACTTTGTACACTTTCAGTATTCAACAACATTGTAACACTAGATTAAAAATTGATTCTCAATTTAAACAGATTCCTGATTCAAAATCGATTCTCAATTCAGAATATACAATGCCTATAAAAAGTATTCACCCCCCTTGGATGTTTTTCCCTTTTGTTGCTTTTATACATGAAATCATGGTCAATATAATTTGCAAAAAAAGCTTCTTTCATGTCAAAGTGAAAACAGATTTTTACAAACTAATGTCAATTAATTAAAAATATAAAGTGTAAAATAAGTGTTTGCATAAATATTCACCCCCTTTAAAGTGACTGACCTAATTCAACAGAAGTCCAGCTAGTTGATGCCAGCAATGTCACAATTAGTGAAATGGAGATCACCTGAGTGCATTTGATGTGTGTCAAGTGATTGTAGTATAAAAACACCTGTGTCTGGGAGGTCCAGTCTCTGGTTCATCAGTATTCCTGCTACAATTGCAACATGAAGACAAAAGAACACTCATTTTTATGACTTTTTTCGACATGCTATAGTATGACTTTTTATACCTTTTTTCGACATACTATAGTATGACTTTTTATACCTTTTTTCGACATACTATAGTATGACTTATTTTTATGACTATTTTCGACATGCTATAGTATTATCTTTTTCAACATGCTATACTATGACATATTTTTATGACTTTGTTCGACATGCTATTGTATGACTTATTTTTATGACTTTTTTCGACATGCTATAGAATGACTTATTTTGACATGCTATAGAATTACTTTTTTCGACATGCTTTACCATTACCTTTTTCAAAATGCTATACTATGACTTATTTTTGACTTTTTTCGACACGCTATTGTATGAGTTTTTCCGACATGCTATAGAATTATCTTTTTCAACATGCTATACTATGACTTATTTTTATCAATTTATTGCCATGCTATACTATGACTTTTCGACATGCTATAGAATGACTTTTTTTACTTTTTTCGACGTACTATAGTATTATCTTTTTCGACATGCTATACTGTGACTTATTTTTATGCCTTTTTTCAACGTGCTATACTATGACTTATTTTTATGCCTTTTTTCAACGTGCTATACTATGACTTATTTTTATGCCTTTTTTCGACATGCTATACTGTGACTTATTTTTATGACTTTTTTCAACATGCTATAGTATGACTTATTTTTATAATATTTTTTGACAAGCTATAGTATGACTTTTATGACTTTTTTCGACATGCTATACTATGACTTTTTCGACATGCTATAGTATGACTTTTTGTACCTTTTTTCAACATGCTATACTATGACTTATTTTTATGACTTCTTTCGACATGCTATAGTATGACTTATTTTTATCAATTTATTGCCATGCTATACTATGACTTTGTTCGACACTATATTATGACTTATTTTGACATGCTATAGAATGACTTTTTTCGACATGCTATACTATGACTTATTTTTATGACTTCTTTCGACATGCTATAGAATTACTTTTTTCCACATGCTATAGTATAACTTCTTTATGACTTTTTTCGACATGCTATACTATGACTTATTTTTGACTTTTTTCGACATGCTATTGTATGACTTTTTTGACATTTTTTGACTATAGTTGACTTTTTTCGACATGCTATAGTATGACTTTTTTTACTTTTTTCGACATGCTATACTATGACTTATTTTTATGACTTTTTTCAACATGCTATACTATGACTTTTTCGACATGCTATACTATGACTTATTTTTATGACTGATTTTGACATGCTATAGTATGACTTTGTTTGACATGCTATACTATGACTTATTTTTTGACTTTTTTCGACATGCTATTGTATGACGTTTTTATGACTTTCTTCGACATGCTATAGTATGACTTCTTTCGACATGCTATAGAATGACTTTTTTCCACATGCTATAGTATGACTTATTTCTATGACTTTGTTTGACATGCTATACTATGACTTATTTTTGACTTTTTTGACATGCTATTGTATGACGTTTTTATGACTTTTTTTCGACATGCTATTGTATGACGTTTTTATGACTTTTTTCCACATGCTATAGTATGACTTATTTCTATGACTTTCTTCGACATGCTATAGTATGACTTATTTTTGACTTTTTTCGACACGCTATTGTATGACTTCTTTCGACATGCTATAGAATGACTTTTTTCCACATGCTATAGTATGACTTATTTTTGACTTTTTTCGACATGCTATTGTATGACTTTTTATGACTTTTTTCGACAGGCTATAGTATGACTTTTTTCGACATGCTATAGTATGACTTTTTTTACTTTTTTCGACATGCTATACTATGACTTATTTTTATGACTTTTTTCAACATGCTATACTATGACTTTTTCGACATGCTATACTATGACTTATTTTTATGACTGATTTTGACATGCTATAGTATGACTTTGTTTGACATGCTATACTATGACTTATTTTTGACTTTTTCGACATGCTATTGTATGACTTATTTTTATGACTTTCTTCGACATGCTATAGTATGACTTCTTTCGACATGCTATAGAATGACTTTTTTCCACATGCTATAGTATGACTTATTTCTATGACTTTCTTCGACATGCTATAGTATGACTTATTTTTGACTTTTTTTCGACACGCTATTGTATGACTTCTTTCGACATGCTATAGTATGACTTCTTTCGACATGCTATAGTATGACTTATTTCTATGACTTTGTTTGACATGCTATACTATGATTTATTTTTATGACTTTGTTCGACATGTATAATATGTTAAAAAAGTCATAGTACAGTATGTTAAAAATGTCATAGTATAGTTTGTCGAAAAAAAGTCATAGTATATAGTCATAAGTCATAGTATAGCATGTTCAAAAAGGTAATACTATAGCATGTTGAAAAAAAGTCATAAAAATAAGTCTTACTATAGCATGTCGAAAAAAGTCATACATTAGCATGTCGAAAAATATATATAAAAAGACATAGTATAGCATGTTGAACAAAGTCATAAAAAAGTAATAGTATAGTATGCTGAAA
>NC_072457.1:30730266-30731359 GCF_027596085.1 Anoplopoma fimbria | reverse complement strand
TGTAGAGTATGGAACCAGTAGAACCGCCCCAATTCGCATTTTCTTTTTTATATGCAACATTTTAAAAGTTGACTTAAAATTCGCTTGACAGTTTAAATAAAATACAGCTCAGCTTAATAGTAGATGAGACTGCTAATAACCGTGTTAATGGTTTTGTTAAAGAAAGATAACTTACATTAATAACACATTACACCATTAAGGAGAAATTCATAAGCAAATAAATGCAACCTTTCCCAGTTCAATACACTATTCTTCTTGGTCCAGCATGGCCAGTAGCATATGGTGGGTAATGTTAGCAAACTTTAAAATATATATTAATACATTTTCCCAAACAATTGTACACAGCCATGAAACTTAAAACCTATATTTAACCCTTCTCATTAGCATTAGGAGCAGTTGTTTGTAGAGCACCAGGGAGAAACTTGAAGTTTAGTGTCTTGCTCAATGACACTTCAACAGGCACAGGCTTGTGTCAAATACCTAACCTTATGACCCCGCTCTGACCCCTGAGACAAAGCCTACCCAACCTTAAATGAATTATACTTTTGCATTACCATTCTGGTGTAATTGACACTTCTGGTCCCAGTGACTGTAACTCTGTAAAATTCACATAGCCTGACCTTAGTAGTATCTTGTTCCAAGATATGTGTCTGCATGCCCACTTTGAATCTTCATTCCTAATCTCTCAATCAGGTGCTGAAAGACTCTGACTTTCTCAATAAATTCACATTAGTTAATGGTGCAGCATCCCATTAAACTGACAAGCAGCTATTGGGCATAAAACCACTTGCTGCTTCATGAAAAGCACAACGCAAAGACGGCACAGTCTGATTGACCCCTGCAACCTTGAGCCCACTGTGTGAGTGCGTTGTTTTGTCCCAAACGATGCCCATTAAGCTTCAATCCACAATGCCCATGAGAATAATACACTTTCACAGAAACTTTGACTGTGTGGCTGCTACTGCCCGAAGACGTTGCATATATTAACAGTTCTGAGACAGCTGTATCAATGAGGTTCATTTGGGGTTAGTTTGGGGTTCATTTGAGGTTCATTTGAGGTTCATTTGAAAAAAAAAGTAAGTCCAATCGCATA
>NC_072457.1:30638176-30720676 GCF_027596085.1 Anoplopoma fimbria | reverse complement strand
CCGTCCCACAGCTACTGTGGTGTAGGTGACGTCACGGACCTCTCTAGCCGTCCCACAGCTACTGTGGTGTAGGTGACGTCACGGATCTCTAACAATGGCGGCGCCAACAATACGACGAGCGCTAACACAGGCTAACAAACAGGCACAACACTAATATACATCTTTCGGTCACATTTAACCAACATACTCAGTGTGACACAACTCATTGAACATACAGATTTATATCAATTCATTATTTACAAATATTATGATGTGCAGGAGCCATAAAACCCAGGGGAATGTACTGCTATTATCATTCAGCTAAGCTAACGTTAGCATCCGACAGTCAGTCTTAATACCGAACTCACGTTGCTTCTAAACAAATACATGAAACACACATTTTAACAATTGTTCTATAAACATTGGTCTCTATTTAAATGGTGTTTATTTTGTATTTACATATATTACTAACCTGTGAGAGCAGGCAGTTCTGTGGCGTCTTCATTGAGAGTTTTCCCGCTGTGGGAAGACGTTGCGTGCGCACATCCTGAACCACAGCGCTGCACTGCCGCCTAGTGGCCACAGGGTGAAATACACTTCTGAGGAAGTTAGTATAATAGATGATTCTATTTCATTGAATATTTTAACTAACAGTACATTACATCATATATTAATCAAATAAACAAAAATGTGACCATACATTTTGTGTGCGTCACACAGGGCTACACTTATATAAAACAGATCTCAAGGATAGCCTTTTTTCATTTACGTAACATTGCGAAAATCAGGCAAATCCTGTCTCAAAGCGATGCAGAAAAACTAGTTCATGCATTTGTTCCCTGTAGACTAGATTACTGTAACTCCTTATTATCAGGCTGCTCTAATAGGTCTCTTAGATCTTTACAGTTGATCCAGAATGCTGCAGCACGTGTTCTAACAAACACTAAGAAAAGAGATCATATTACTCCAGTATTAGCTTCTCTGCACTGGCTCCCTGTTAAATCAAGAATAGAATTTAAAATTATTTTACTTACCTACAAAGCTCTAACTGGCCAGGCACCGTCTTATCTTAAGGAACTTATAGTTCCATATTACCCAACTAGAGAGCTGCGCTCCATCAATGCAGGGTTACTTGTGGTTCCTAGAGTATATAAAAGTAGGATGGGAGCCAGAGCCTTCAGTTATCAGGCTCCTCTTCTGTGGAACCAGGTTCCAGTTTCAGTCCGGGGGGCAGACACACTCACCACTTTTAAGAGCAGGCTTAAGACCTTCCTTTTTGATAGCGCTTATAGTTAGGGCTGGTTCAGGTTTATAGTTAGGGCTGGTTCAGGTTGGCCTTGGTCCAGCCCCTAGATATGCTGCTATATGCCTAGACAGCCGGGGGACTACCTAGGATACGCTGAGCTCCTCTCTCCTCTTCTCTCCCTCCATCTTTATGTATTAATCTCCTATTTATGCACATTACTGATTTTGCTTCTTCCCCGGAGTTCTTGTGCTTTCTCGCCTCGCAGGTTCCCAGGAATCGGGGTTATATTTGGACTGTCATCGTGCCACCTACTGAGGCCCTGCTGACACCCACTACTACTACCACTATCATTATTAGTCACATTACTATTATTATTGCCTGTACTATTACGCTTATTGACTTGCTTGTACCCTGGAGTCTTTGTGCTTTCTCGCTTCGCAGGCTTCTATAAATCGTGGCTGTACCTGGACCGTGGTCGTGCATCCTGCTACGGCCCTGCTGACACCGACTGCTACCACCATTATTATTACTAGTCACATTACTATTACTATTACCTGTACCATTAAGCATTTTAGCTTTACTTCCACCCTGAAGCCCTTTTTGCTTTCTCGCTCTGCAGGTTTCCATGAATCGTTGTGGTACCTGGACCGTAGTCGTGCCTCCTGCTGTGAGCCGACTGACACCCACTGCTACTTCGATTATTATTATTAATCACATTACTATCCCTATTTTCATAATTATAATTCTACTATAATAATTGCTGCTGTTATTATAAGTAGTCTTATTATATGAATCATTTATGTCATATACATTGAATGTGTTGTATCTCTGTTATGCTGCTCATTCTGTACACATGACATCTATTGCATTCTGTCCATCCTGGGAGAAGGATCCCTCCTCTGTCGTTCTCCCAGAGGTTTCTTCCTTTTTTCTCCCTGTTAAAGGGGTTTTTAGGGGAGTTTTTCCTGTGCCGATGTGAGGGAAGGACAGAGGATGTCGCATGTGTACAGATTGTAAAGCCCTCTGAGGCAAATTTGTAATTTGTGATTCTGGGCTATACAAAATAAACTGAATTGAATTGAATTGAATTGAATACCAGGTGCTGTAAGCTTTTTTCACTCCTCTTTACAAAAAGCAGAGGGCGCTGCTGCTTTTTCAGTGGACACCGACTGGGCGGGATGGAAATAGCTAGATCATGACTTGCCGGTATAGAAATGACACAAATCCAGTTAAATGATGGCTTTCATCATTCCTAAGCTCATCGATCATTTTCTTTTCAATTTTATGCTAACGTATTCTACATTTCAACAGTAAATATTAATCTTTTTACTGCACTACATTTGTGATCCTTATAGCCACTTTGTACATTCTGATTTGACATTTAAAAGCTGTGAGTGTGTCTGGCAATCTGCAGGCGCTCCCTGTATAGACGAAAGAGCAAAGCGTGGTGATATAGTATCTTTAAAAGGCCCTTTGGTAGGCACAATATTTGCTTAGTACCATTGGAAAGGCCGTGCGTGCCCTACTTACTATAGATGTACACTAGAATCAAGTTTGTAGGATCTTCAGAAAAAATGTTATTCAAAAAAGCGTCTTGATCCTTTTTCATTTTTTGCCCGAAAGAAGAAATGCCATGCGCGTCTATTCTTGGTTTTACGGTACCGGTGCCTGGATAGCCCAAAAAGCACGAAGATAGAGTTCAACAATACTTGTCCAATTTGATATATCGAGGGCAAAATCCACATTATGTTTCACATTATATGAACTCCAGTTAAAATGAATATCTGTAGTTACACTACTGTACTTATTCTAATTAAAAAAGGGGCATCGAAGTTCAAATGTTCAAATAATAATGTTTAATTTGTAATAAAAAAGATTTCCTTTATTGGTGAGCTAGAATTTACACTGGATGTCAAATATCATGTGATTGTACTGTACAGTTTTTGACATTCAATATTTTGTAGTGTAAAATTATGCTTAATTATTGAAAATATAACGTTTTTACTCATCACATATGTGCAGTCTTTTTACCACATGATATTTGACACGGACATAGTCGGGGTCGTCATGAACAAGAATCCAGTGAAAGTTTACTATAACCTCTTAAGTGATTCCTGTAATCAAAGTACAAATATGAGGAAATTATGAATATGAATGCAAATTGAGCTGACTTTGCCTTTAATATTCTCAAAAACTGTACAGTACAATCACGTGAAATTTGACATTGACAAAGTGGGGATCACCTTTAGAGGCCACCCATGAAGGAAACAAGGCCCTCAGTGATCTATGTGCTGATTAGGAGAACAGAAAGCAGTTTGAAAATATGTGAAAAATGGAATTTAAAGTACTTTTAAAGTTTGGGTAGTGGTTGAAAGTGAGTGAGAAAAGAGTTCTTGAATTTTGAGAAATATGGTCGTTCAACACATTTGTAAAAATGTTAAAACTGCAGTAGCAGCAATAATCATCTTTCATGCTAGGTGGATTCTTTCCAAAATGATAAATGTGTATTTAGATGTAATTCATCGTCCCACGGGATAAACCTGTCTCCACAGTCCAATGTCTTTATCTTGTACCACTAACACTCTCTAACTTCTGAGGCCTCATGTTCCAGATGAACATGTTTCCTGTAGAGACACAATGTTTCTGGAGAAAGCAGAGCAGGGGGACAGATATCCGTGGACAGCAGGGGGACAGATATCCGTGGACAGCAGAGGGACAGCAGAGGGACAGCAGAGGGACAGATATGTATCTAAAGCAGAGCAGGGGGACAGATATGTATCTAAAGCAGAGCAGGGGGACAGATATCTGTGGACAGCAGAGGGACAGATATCTGTGGACAGCAGAGGGACAGATATCTGTGGACAGCAGAGGGACAGATATCTGTGGACAGCAGAGGGACAGATATCTGTGGACAGCAGAGGGACAGATATCCGTGGACAGCAGAGGGACAGATATCTGTGGACAGCAGAGGGACAGATATCTGTGGACAGCAGAGGGACAGTAGCAGAGGGACAGATATCTGTGGACAGCAGAGGGACAGCAGAGGGACAGATATCTGTGGACAGCAGAGGGACAGTAGCAGAGGGACAGATATCTGTGGACAGCAGAGGGACAGATATCTGTGGACAGCAGAGGGACAGCAGCAGAGGGACAGATATCTGTGGACAGCAGAGGGACAGATATCTGTGGACAGCAGAGGGACAGTAGCAGAGGGACAGATATCCGTGGACAGCAGAGGGACAGATATATCAGCAGCAGGGGACAGATCTCTGTGGACAGCAGAGGGACAGCAGAGGGACAGATATCTGTGGACAGCAGAGGGACAGATCTCTGTGGACAGCAGAGGGACAGATATCTGTGGACAGCAGAGGGACAGATATCTGTGGACAGCAGAGGGACAGCAGAGGGACAGATATCTGTGGACAGCAGAGGACGGGACTTCCCCGTCACATAGGGGTTCCCCTCGTATCAGCTGAGCACCGGACCATACCATCACCTGCGACGGGGGACACCGCCTCCTCACCGGTGAAGCTCACCGTCCAGAGACTGTCGGCTACCGGCGTGTTGTGACGTGTGGTGACGTGTAGTGACGTGTAGTGACGTGTTGTGACGTGTTACTGTGGTCATGAGCTCGTCTCTGGGTCACCGTCTGTAACCTCTGAGGAGTCCGGACCCCCCCGTCGGCCCGTCAGTGGACCGGTCCAAAGATGGCGGCGGTTCCTGTGAGAGTGAAACTTTGCTGTTCTCGAGCACATCCGGTCCTTTAACGGCCCCGTGTCCTCTCAGGCCCTCTCACTGGTGACGTAAGCGTTACCGGGACACCGAGCGGCTCCACGTCCAGCTGAACGTCGGCCCGGTAACAGAGCCGGGGACCGGACGTGGCCGTCAAATAGCGTCGACAGCCTCTGGTTGATCAGACGACGAGTCACGTCTTCTGTCAGAGACACAAACAGTGGATGTCCCCGCTCCACTAGGTCACGTGAGTGCCTCTCTCTTTATATATACACATATACATGTATGTAATATATATGTATATATGTATATGTATATATACATATATATGTAGATATGTATATGTATATATCTAGATATGTATATATAAATATATGTGTGTTACATATCACTGTGTTCACTGTACAGATGTTACTGTCACACTGTGTGTTCACTGTACAGATGTTACTATCACACTGTGTTCACTGTACAGATGTTACTGTCACACTGTGTGTTCACTGTACAGATGTTACTGTCACACTGTGTGTTCACTGTACAGATGTTACTGTCACACTGTGTGTTCACTGTACAGATGTTACTATCACACTGTGTTCACTGTACAGATGTTACTGTCACACTGTGTGTTCACTGTACAGATGTTACTGTCACACTGTGTGTTCACACTGTGTGTTCACTGTACAGATGTTATTGTCACACTGTGTGTTCACTGTACAGATGTTACTATCACACTGTGTTCACTGTACAGATGTTACTGTCACACTGTGTGTTCACACAGATGTGTGTTCACTGTACAGATGTTATTGTCACACTGTGTGTTCACTGTACAGATGTTACTATCACACTGTGTGTTCACTGTACAGATGTTATTGTCACACTGTGTGTTCACTGTACAGATGTTATTGTCACACTGTGTGTTCACTGTACAGATGTTACTATCACTCTGTGTTCACTGTACAGATGTTACTATCACTCTGTGTTCACTACAGATGTTATTGTCACACTGTGTGTTCACTGTACAGATGTTATTGTCACACTGTGTGTTCACTGTACAGATGTTACTATCACTCTGTGTTCACTGTACAGATGTTACTATCACTCTGTGTTCACTGTACAGATGTTATTGTCACACTGTGTGTTCACTGTACAGATGTTACTATCACACTGTGTGTTCACTGTACAGATGTTACTGTCACTCTGTGTTCACTATACAGATGTTACTATCACACTCTGTGTTCACTGAACAGATGTTACTATCACTCTGTGTTCACTGTACAGATGTTATTGTCACACTGTGTGTTCACTGTACAGATGTTACTGTCACACTGTGTGTTCACTGTACAGATGTTATTGTCACTCTGTGTTCACTGTACAGATGTTACTATCACTCTGTGTTCACTATACAGATGTTACTATCACACTCTGTGTTCACTGAACAGATGTTACTAACACTATAAAGATGTTACACTGCTATAACAACACATGCCCACATCTGTCCCACACCACTGGCTGCTGTCCTATTAAGGGAGTGGCTGCAGTCACATGCTTTGTTTTCTTTGATTTGTGAACAGTGACTACTGATTATCTACTGAAGGAAGGTAACACCAGGACACAGAGGTGGGGCCTCTGTCTGTCCACTTTATGTTTCCAAACATTGTTTTTAACTCTTGTTTTCTGGTTCCTTTATGACAGACAGCCATCCTGGCAAATCAGATGGAGAAGCTCCAGGACCTGAGCCAATCAGAGCTGCAGGAGCTCCTGGACAACCCAGAGAGGGTGGAGTCTATGGCTCTGGAGTCTGACGAGGTAAAAATGATGCTTCCCTTTCCGTTTGGCTCCACAGCATGTTTCAGCTTTTCCAGAGGCTGAACTCTAAAATGACAGTGTTCTGTGAGACATTAGGAATTAGATTTTGAAGTCATTAATCCTTGCGGGGTGTTTGGGTAGTTGACCTTCCCAGTGTGGCTTAAATCAAATGACACAGCCTAATGCTGATGGTGTCTTGTTTCTCGTTTAGTGGACAGTCTGGGTGGAGAAGTGAGCAATGCTTTCCTTCTTTGGTAAACACTGAAGAGAACTGATGCAATGTAGCAACATTATAAAACTCCTCTTGTACTAGAAAGCTCCCATTAATGTCAATGTTTAGCTCTTTGTCCTTGTATGTCGCTATGGAAGTATAACGGCTAACCCTATCACATTAAAACACCCCAGTGTCCAGTCCCACAACCACACTGGTCATGTGACTGCACTGACACAGGCGGAGGCCTTCTGAGTACAGCTGAACGTAGGATACAATTGTGTGTCATTGGTTTAGATTTAGCTGGTTATTTATTTTGCTGCTGAAACAAAGTCTTTTGATTTGCATAAAAGCAAGGGAGCAGATACATTTGCATGCAAGTGAATTAGTGAACATACTGAACAAGTACCAGCTGTAATCTGAAATATGGTATCCATCTATGTAGACGGTATATATGTGTATATATATACAGTGTATATAAGAGTAACCTCCCATCAGGGACCCTTTCGTAAAGTGAACGCAGTACACGTACAAGCATACTTTTTAAGCAAAAATTAAATTGCAAGCAGGGTCTATTTGAGTGTGAAGACAGGGTTAGGAGGGAGAGCATTACAAAATCTGAAGTGAAAAAAAAGTATATAAGGCATTCAAATTGAAGAACACACTTTTGGAATAAAGACGGTAAAAAGCTCCATACGTTGATCCTTTCACAAACGAGTGATTTTCTTTACTGACATAAAGGGAAAAAAAGTACGTCGTCCCAATGAAAAGGATTAAGTACTTCTTCAGGGCCGTCTAGCAGCAATCTAACACCATACATTCAATAACATAACCAAGATAACACTAAATTGGCATATATTCATATCATATATTAACTTTTTGAGCTTTTTGTATGCATTTCCTTGCCACGGGATTTTTTTATGTACGCAGTAGAAGATGATAAAATATGAGTATGCCTGCTTACCACTCTGAATTATGTTTTTTATTTTTTATTTGCTCCGAAGTCTGAAGCTGAAAGAATACGGTCAGATTGTCATGCAAGATAACATAAAGATACCCTGGGTCTGTTGAACTGGCTTTGAAGTACAGGCCTCTGGCTCTTCGTAGTTTGTGATACTCTGTGAAACCGACCCAGCTCTACACCTCACAGTAAAACATAAAACAATAATCCCTGTGCATTTAGTGATATCCACAAAATGCCTTAAAGGTAAAGCTGCCATAGTCTGATGCCTTTTTTCCCCTCTAGATCCAGAACATCCAGCTGGAGAGAGAAATGGCATTGGCATCAAATCGCAGCCTGGCTGAGCAGAACCTGGACATGAAGCCTCGTCTTGAGTCAGAGAAGGAGGTACTGGTGGAGAGATATTCTCAGCTGGAGGCCATCAGAGAAACCTACAGACAACACTGCTCCATGAGAGGTAGGAGGGGGGGACAAAGGGTGGATGAAACCCACAGACACTTTACTGTCCAGCTGTTATTACAGTCTGAACTAACCACAGACACTTTACTATCCAGCACAGTTGAACTAACCACAGACACTTTACTGTCCAGCTGTTATTACAGTCTGAACTAACCACAGACACTTTACTATCCAGCTGTTATTACAGTCTGAACTGACCACAGACACTTTACTGTCCAGCTGTTATTACAGTCTGAACTGACCACAGACACTTTACTATCCAGCTGTTATTACAGTCTGAACTGACCACAGACACTTTACTATCCAGCTGTTATTACAGTCTGAACTGACCACAGACACTTTACTATCCAGCTGTTATTACAGTCTGAACTGACCACAGACACTTTACTGTCCAGCTGTTATTACAGTCTGAACTGACCACAGACAGACACTTTACTGTCCAGCTGTTATTACAGTCTGAACTCCAGACACTTTACTATCCAGCTGTTATTACAGTCTGAACTGACCACAGACACTTTACTATCCAGCTGTTATTACAGTCTGAACTGACCACAGACACTTTACTATCCAGCTGTTATTACAACATTACTGTTATAAAACTCCTGTCTCTCTCTCTCTCTCTCTCTCTCTCTCTCTCTCTCTCTCTCTCTCTCTCTCTCTGTGTCTCTTCTGTTGCCAAAGCATCAAAATACAATAAGTCCAAATAAATGGACAGTACACAATAACAGCCATCTGAACATTAGCACAACATTAATATTGATATATTTGAGTGTATATATATATATATATATACATACAGTATGTGCTGTGCTTGTATTTGTTTCTCACTCTCTCTGTACGGTATATCTGTCTCCCCCATTCTTTCTCTCCTCGTCTTCAGATGGGATGGTGGGTCAGGTGTCCCCAGAGGCGTTGTTCTCCAGACTACAGACAGAGGGCAGCAAAACGGAGGCAGAGTCAGAGGTAAAAGCACACACACACACACACACACACACACACACACACACACACACACACACACAAACAACGTGGAATGATGTTTGCTAATGCATAGATATCAGTGTTTCCCAGAGCATTAGATGTTATTTGTGATTGTAGCTCTTAAGCAGTAAAACAATGGCTTACAAATTTTCTAAAAAGCAACGATCCAAAACATTTCCATAATGCAGAAATGTGCAGCAGGATTTCTGTGTGTGTTCTTGAATAGGCATTGTTTTTGAAGCTGTAGCTCTTTTCTAACACTTTCTGGGCCATTGTAGCTACATTTTGCTATTGTTAAGATTTTATCAAAAACACTAAATAATTTATTTTTAATATATTTATTAAAAAAACCCATTTAGAACCGGATTTAAATGTATAATTATTTAAAATGTAACTAAATGTTGTTGCTGAGCTGCAACAGTAAAGTTGCAAAGTCAATAGATAAATGATGAACATCAGTCAGTATCATTTCTCCTGTCCTCTTTTCCTCCATCCTCCTTTCCTCCTCGCTCTGTCTTTCTGTCTGTCTTCTGTTTCTTTTCCTCCATCCTCCTTTCCTCCTCGCTCTGTCTTCTGTCCTCTTTTCCTCCATCCTCCTTTCCTCCTCGCTCTGTCTTCTGTCCTCTTTTCCTCCATCCTCCTTTCCTCCTCGCTCTGTCTTCTGTCCTCTTTTCCTCCATCCTCCTTTCCTCCTCGCTCTGTCTTCTGTCCTCTTTTCCTCCGTCCTCCTTTCCTCCTCGCTCTGTCTTCTGTCCTCTTTTCCTCCATCCTCCTTTCCTCCTCGCTCTGTCTTCTGTCCTCTTTTCCTCCGTCCTCCTTTCCTCCTCGCTCTGTCTTCTGTCCTCTTTTCCTCCGTCCTCCTTTCCTCCTCGGTCTGTCTTCTGTCCTCTTTTCCTCCGTCCTCCTTTCCCCCTTGCTCTGTCTTCTGTCCTTTTTTTCCTCCGTCCTCCTTTCCTCCTCGCTCTGTCTTCTGTCCTTTTTTCCTCCATCGTCCTTTCCTCCTCCTCGCTCTGTCTTCTGTCCTCTTTTCCTCCATGTCCTTCTGTCTCTGTCTTCTGTCCCTCCATCCTCCTTTCCTCCTCCTCGCTCTGTCTTCTGTCCTCTTTACCTCCGTCCTCCTTTTCCTCCTCGCTCTGTCTTCTGTCCTCTTTTCCTCCGTCCTCCTTTCCTCCTCGCTCTGTCTTCTGTCCTCTTTACCTCCGTCCTCCTTTCTCCCTCGCTCTGTCTTCTGTCTTCTTTTCCTCCGTCCTCCTTTCCTCCTCGCTCTGTCTTCTGTCCTCTTTACCTCCGTCCTCCTTTCTCCCTCGCTCTGTCTTCTGTCTTCTTTTCCTCCGTCCTCCTTTCCTCCTCGCTCTGTCTTCTGTCCTCTTTTCCTCCGTCCTCCTTTCCTCCTCGCTCTGTCTTCTGTCCTCTTTTCCTCTGTCCTCCTGTCCTCCTCACTCTGTCTTCTGTCCTCTTTTCCTCCGTTCTCCCTCCCCCTCGCTCTGTCTTCTGTCCTCTTTTCCTCTGTCCTCCTGTCCTCCTCGCTCTGTCTTCTGTCCTCTTTTCCTCCATCCTCCTTTCCTCCTCCTCGCTCTGTCTTCTGTCCTCTTTTCCTCCGTACTCCTTTCCTCCTCCTCGCTCTGTCTTCTGTCCTCTTTACCTCCGTCCTCCTTTCCTCCTCCTCGCTCTGTCTTCTGTCCTCTTTACCTCCGTCCTCCTTTCTCCCTCGCTCTGTCTTCTGTCTTCTTTTCCTCCGTCCTCCTTTCCTCCACGCTCTGTCTTCTGTCCTCTTTTCCTCCGTCCTCCTTTCTCCCTCGCTCTGTCTTCTGTCTTCTTTTCCTCCGTCCTCCTTTCTCCCTCGCTCTGTCTTCTGTCTTCTTTTCCTCCGTCCTCCTTTCCTCCACGCTCTGTCTTCTGTCCTCTTTACCTCCGTCCTCCTTTCCCCCTTGCTCTGTCTTCTGTCCTTTTTTTCCTCCGTCCTCCTTTCCTCCTCGCTCTGTCTTCTGTCCTCTTTTCCTCCATCCTCCTTTCCTCCGCCTCGCTCTGTCTTCTGTCCTCTTTTCCTCCATCCTCCTTTCCTCCTCCTCGCTCTGTCTTCTGTCCTCTTTTCCTCCGTACTCCTTTCCTCCTCCTCGCTCTGTCTTCTGTCCTCTTTACCTCCGTCCTCCTTTCCTCCTCCTCGCTCTGTCTTCTGTCCTCTTTACCTCCGTCCTCCTTTCTCCCTCGCTCTGTCTTCTGTCTTCTTTTCCTCCGTCCTCCTTTCCTCCACGCTCTGTCTTCTGTCCTCTTTTCCTCCGTCCTCCTTTCCTCCTCGCTCTGTCTTCTGTCCTCTTTTCCTCCGTTCTCCCTCCCCCTCGCTCTGTCTTCTGTCCTCTTTTCCTCTGTCCTCCTGTCCTCCTCGCTCTGTCTTCTGTCCCCCTGTCAAGTTTTGTCTCTTTACTAGCAAACGTTTACAGTAACGAGTGTGGTTGTCATAGCATTCACTTTCGGTGCCTCTCTGTTCTGCTGTTCACTTATTTGGTTAGTGTGTTGGTTAGTGTGTAGTTGGAGGAGCTCAGCCCGACACAGAGAGCAGAGGAGATGCTGCAGCGTGATGATAATTTACACCAAGAAACTCAAATTAAAACAACTAATAAAAAGAACACACACTTACGTCGGTGCTCATCAATTCTCCGATCTTTAATAACTTATCACCAGTGCCCATTTAACGAGGTTTCAGTTCCCATCACCTGTTGTAGAACATTTGCCAGTGTAAAGCAATGTTTGGAGGAAGTAAAAAGAAGGAAACTGTACTCACTGTAGAGGCATAATGAATTTCTGCTTGTCTACAGGTACACTATGACGGTCCCCAGTACATAGATACAAAGTAGTAGACCATCTCTTGTAGTACTAGTTTGTTCTGCTCAGCAGTAAGCATCTCTCTGTCTTCAGGCTCTAGCGGATGAGTTTCTGGAGGGCACTCTGCCGTTGGACCCCTTCCTTGATCGCTTCCTCTCCATGCGATCCCTCGCTCACAAAAGACGGGTGCGGATAGAGAAACTTCAGGAGATCCTACGACAGAGGAGCGAGGGCAACCCCAACGCCATGACACCATCTGCAGGCGTCAGCCAAGACCCCGCTGCCCCCCCCTCACCATGGAATCAACCAACCACAACAACAACGACGCCAAACTCCACCCCTCAGTCCTCCAGCTACCAAAACGCCTCTCAGCCGGCCTCCTCGTCTGCAGGGGGCTCCTCCGGTCTCCCCTATAGCCCCTACCCCGTCTCCCCACCCAACCCTCCCCATGCAGCCGCGGCGGGCTCCGGCCCAGCCAACGCCCCGGTACAGTTCCCTCCGTACCCAGGTTCCGGCTCACCTTTCAACCCAGCAGGGAGCTACGCCGGCCCTCGGCCAGCCTTCGGGCCTCCGGCTGCATCCACCTGCCCTTACCCGACCCCGCCCTCCTTCCCTGCCCCACACCCGGGCTCAGCATTCGGCCAGTACACCCCGAGCCAACCCCAGAGTGGCCCCGCCCCCTACCCGGCCTCCTACAGCTACGGCGGCTACAGCTACCCAGCCGGGCCGGCGTATTCCAATTCTCAGTCACCAACAGGGAGACCCATCTACAGACCAGGATATGGAGTTCCACAGCCGTACTCATGAGAGCACTACTACTCCTCCTTCTTAATTCTTCCTCTCAAATCTTCCCCTCATTGCTCTCTCACCTCCCTCCCTTAACTCCAGTCTCCCCCTTCCTACACCTTCCTCTTCCTCTTGTCTTCTTCTACCCTCCCGTTTCTTTCTCTCATACTGAGGTCTTTCGCTTTACATTTCTTTGTTGCACTATTTCTCTCTTTCCCTAAATATCAGTCTGATGATCTCTCCGTCTTTCTCTGTTTCCTTTTCCCGCTCTCTGTCACCCTACGACCCACCAAGTCCCCCACACTAGTCTCAGGTTGTTGCATTGTGTTTAAGTGTTAAAACACTTGTCTGGCCCTTCATTCCCTCACTCTTCTCCCTTGTTCCCTCACTCCTACCCTCCTTCCCTTCCATTTCTTGTGTTAGTGTGTGTGTGTGAGTGTGTGTGTGTGTGTGTGTGTGTGTGTGTGTGTGTGTGTGTGTGTGTGTGTTGCTATTTGGCAATCAGAAAGTCCTTATAAACACACAAGTGCACTCCCCCTTATGACAATTGCATGTCTTTGTAACATCACATCAGTGTCCAGTCGCCGTCTGACACTGATGTTTTCATGAGCACAGTCTGCATAGAGAAAGCGACTCATGATGGGACTGGGCTAGTGGCACGACATTGGGCTCATCAAATGCGATTGAATTGGCGATGGTACATGAAGTTAGTTTAAGATGCACGTTATCCTCAGCAGTAGCTGCTGGATCTATCAGCTCTTCCAGGCTCTTCCCGTCTACAAAAACAAGTGTTTCATTATGCACATACCTGTAGTCAGTGGGCAGAGGAACCTCCAGTCCCCCTATATTTTGTCAACCAAAGAATCTTGTGACGATCACAGTGCTTTGTTTTTCCCCTTTTAATTTAATGCTAACATAGAAAGAGGAAGCTGCGGCTGGTGATGTAGTGACTACTAGCTGTGCTAGCTGGTGATGTAGCTACTACTAGCTGTGCTAGCTGGTGATGTAGTGACTACTAGCTGTGCTAGCTGGTGATGTAGCTACTACTAGCTGTGTTAGCTGGTGATGTAGTGACTACTAGCTGCGCTAGTTGGTGAACTACTTCAGCTGGCTAGCGAACCACTAACATGCTAGCCAGCTGCTAAAAATACTAGTTTTCTGTTTTCTCTGTACTAGTTCACTCTCCCTTCTCATTTGTTCCCAGAATGCTTGTTACTGAAGAGGGACAGAGCTGTTTTTGTCTGTGTCCACTTGGGGGCAGTGTAAATCTAGCTGTAACCACATAGAGATATATGACCTGGATGGTGTAAACAGATGCTTGTAGAGCTGAGGGAACAGCAGAGCTTGTTAATATTCTCAGTGATAAACCCACAGTCTGCTGATCCACTGTTGGATGGGTCTTTAACCAACCTTTCCTTCCAGTCTATAGTCAATTCAAATTGTAATGCTTTCCCCAAAGCGAGTCTCCATTCCTATTCACAAATAAAGATGGCAACTGCACATGAAGGCAGCTGTCATTTTCAGTTGTTTGTTAGCGTATCTTAAATTTGTAGTTTCATGTATCTATCTCATTCTACAAAAAAATCACAAACGGTAAGCAAGACAAGGCAGGAAGCAGTTCCACCAGATGTTTGTAAAGGTTTACTACAACAGACATGAGTTAGCTCGCTAGCTTGAATGGCTTATGTTGGAGTCAGATTTCCCACCTCTCCAAAAAACACGATTGGAAAGCACCAGTTCTGAGGTGGAGTTGGTTTCAGAGTCTTGGAGCTCTTTTCACCTTTTAAATGTTTAGGTGGTCTGCGGGGATAGAACCTCATGTCCTATTGGGAAACTCTTTCAGATCTCCACTGGTAAAGTATGGTGCTTCTTTGCTAAGAGCAAGTCAAATCAAGTGTGAGCAATGAAACCTGGATTGTTTGATGTGGGCTCAGGGGGAGCTGGGAGCACTGTAGTCCTTTAGTAACACTGTAGTCCTGTAGTAAGACCCTCACTGAAACATGACACCTGCTGCAGTCCGTCGTTCAGTCCGAACCAAACACACTTCCATTTCTTTGTTCCCACGTTGTCTGTAAGATCCCCTCCAACATGTCTGTGGTCCTCATCCCTTCCTCCTGTCCTGACCTCCTCTCCATCACTCTCCTCTTCTTTTGTTCTGCTCGTTGAATATGAACTGATGCTTGACAATGATAACCAGAAGAAAAAAGTTTTATTTCTATAAGTTCCCACTATCCGTGAGAATACATGTGATGTGTATAGTTTAATGGAGTGAAAATATAAAGTTGGACATCAGTTCTGTGTCAATTTAATCAATACAAATAATATAATTGAAATGCAATGTAGGTAATTGATGAAAGCTCATTTATTGATCTTTTGGAGGTACATGCCACCTCTCTAAATTTGTATTACATTGTGGAATAAACATGAAAATATAATATCTCATGAAATTGTTACATTGCAATGTCACATTTCATCAAACTCATCATAATTTGTCTTCAACATCTCCTCTCAGCTTCTTCAGAACACATTGAGGATCATCACGATCTAAAAAAACAGTTAAAAAGTTCTCTTTTCTATTATTGAAGCACCAAATATCTACCCAGATGAAAATCATCAGTAAAGAACAACCAACATGTTAATATTATCACATATATATGTTCAGTTCAAGTTAATCTGAGCTGCATCTTGAAGTGATCTTAATCTAAACTGGATTAATCTAAATGCTCTACTTCTATTACCACGAAGCAAAGGAGTCACTGAAGGGAGCTCAAACTGAGTACTGAGTTGTAAGGTCAACATTGAATCCGTCATAAAATGAGTTCATCAGGAGTAGTGCAAAAATGTGTCGCTGCAGTTTAGACGAGCAGCCAAGCGGAGATCTGGTGACGGCCTCTGCTCTGGTAACGTGGACTCCACAGGACCACGGGACACCCAGAAGACCGCTGTGCTAGTTAACAAAAGGACATCTGTGTAACCCTAACCCTAACCCATTTATAAGCTGGTTTTGAGTTTCCTTTTGGGCCGAGGTGTGTCCACCGTTGTTTCCTCTTCTTCCGTCTGACTGATGTCTGACTGGTTGTCTGGGTGCTTATAAGGACTCGATTATGAAGTTGATCTATCACGTCTGCAGATCTCGGCAGTATTCCTGTCAGTTATCATATCTGTTAGAAATGATGGAGAACCCAGTGAAAACAAGACTAGGTGTTTTTATAAAGGTGTCATTTCCTCTCTGGTCCAAGTGCACATAGATATATTTAATCCAGAATGTTTGGCCCCACTTTGTGTTCACAATCTTTGCTTCATATTTAGAGCTAAATGTGTGCATCGTTTGTATAATATAGAATAATAAAAATGTATTTCTAGCATTTCACAACTAAAGCTCAATGATGAAAGCCTCATGGGAACTGTAGTTGTGTTTGTAGAGGGCAGTGGGCGTATTATCTCTTCACTTACCAAATATCAAATAACATTCAGAACAGTCTGGGTCGTACAGTTACACCTTTTCTTTTGTTCTTGGGAATGACAACATGGACAAACATCATCCAACCATGTGACCAACTTTATAAACCTGATGTTATTGGCCGACTCCTAAATGTCCAGGAGAACACTGGCCCAAATCCAGAGCCCCAAATATGGTCAACGACAATGATTTCCTTTTCTCACATGGTTTGATGAGTCGGTGTCATTGCTCCTCCCACTTCTGACTATTTTCTGTCCAGAATTTGAAAGGCATCATTTCTTTGGTGACAGAATATTAAATACCATTATTTTAGAATGATATGTTTGAGAAACAATCTTTATGTAGCAGAAGGTGTCATGGATTGTTCATATACGGGAGCAAAGAGAGCAACAGTCCGGATGCATTCGATCAGAGGCCGATGGTTTAACATAATAAAGGCTGAGATACATGGGTTAATGTTGGGATGTCAAAATACATCAAAAAACATCAGATCAACGATAGTACTAGTAGTAGCAGTGCTAGCTACAGGATATGCTTTATTAAGCATAATAAGCTGTAACTTAGGGCTTCAATAATGGTTAATAAATACTTTACTAATGCCCTATAAATGCGTTTATCTTTAAGGCATCATAAGTAGAAGTCAAAACAGGATTGCAGCAGTTCTTAATAAATCCATCACCTAGTTTGTTCTTAGTAACTGCTATCCACTTAAAAAACTAATTATTTACTTAATCAGGTTGAACATTAAAACTTAGGAAACATAAAGACCTTAGCGGTGTGTAAACTGGTTGTTAGGAAACACCTGTAGTAGTGCTGTCCAATCAAAAGCTGTCAGTTATGTAAACAGGGAGTCACTGTAGCAACACAAGCTAAAGCTTAATTTCCAGACATGACTGTTGGGACCCAAACAATATCCCAGACTTAACTGCCAATCCTTTGTAAAATGATACGCATACAGAAATGTGGTAAAAGTATTCATGCACAATGAGTCGGAAACATCTGATCATGCTAAACTAGTAATTTGGGGTCTATTACATTATATTTGTGAAATGTAATTCAAAATCTTCACAGGTCACATGATTCTAAAGCAGCATCCGAGCAGGTGTTGGGTCAGACGTGTCATCCATATGCATTCACCCTTTACTCTGTTATCTAAACCACTCGGATGTTAGCAAGCTAACGCTACTTTTGTCAGTTAAATATACAACATATGTAATAATTCATCTTAACATAACTATTTTGTGTGGCAAACCTGTCTTAATTTAGGGATTCATAAATCTCCACCTGGTAAGCCAACCCAGTCCCACAAATTTAATCTTTTGATTCTTATACATGGACATGCTTTTTACTTTTTAGATTTTGTGTTGCTCAGCACGACTTAGATTTAGGCAAAAAAAACACAAAAAACACTTTATTTCTGGTGTCTTCTCAGCCTCAGGATTAATCCTCTTTTGTTCTCTGACATTCTGGACCAAAAGAAAACAATGAAGAAGAAACCCATGCACACATATGAATGGATTAGCAACATTTCTAATAGTTCAAAAAGTGTTATTATTAATATCTTATTAACATTAGTAAATGATTAGTCAACCTTTAACATGCCATTCGTTACAATGTGTAAATCCTTTATGGAGGAGGCCTTACTAGACCTTGTTCACCTACAATCCACAAACACAGTTGATGTCTATCAGCAGGTCAGACAGATAAGCATATGGTTGACAGTATGTTGAATGTGATAATGAATGCTCCACCTGAACTCACTGCTGCTGCCACACGGTGGCACACACTCACAGTCTGACTCAGTCTGGGTCTGACACAGTTCCTGTGTTCTGTTGTCAGTCAGTCATGTTGATTTTCTGGATGAGAAGCTGTGTTTCATGACACCCTCAGTGAGGATTTGCTCACAGAACATGATGTGCATGAAGAGTCAAAGGCCAGGTGATGTCCTGCACACATAGGACTGACAGTACGGTGCTGATGCCATTCTCTACTTCTATATCACCTGTGTTTTACTTCTATATCACCTGTGTTTCTATATCACCTGTGTTTTACTTCTATATCACCTGTGTTTTTACTTCTATATCACCTGTGTTTTACTTCTATCTCACCTGTGTTTTACTTCTTCTATATCACCTGTGTTTTACTTCTATATCACCTGTGTTTTACTTCTATCTCACCTGTGTTTTACTTCTACATCACCTGTGTTTTACTCCTATATCACCTGCGTTTTACTTCTATCCCACCTGTGTTTTACTTCTATATCACCTCTTTCAGTCAGTTCATCTTTCACACACTTCACACAGACCAGTGTTTTCAGTTGGCTTTGGGTCAACTCAACACAGTGACTCCACTTCAGATCCAGATTGACTTTTACCTTTGAGCATGACAAGCTTTTCATGTCCAACTTTAGGAAAGAAACAGTGTTCTAGAAGAAGCACAAAGGTGATGTTTTAATAACATTCAGACGGATTAATCTGTGTCCGACGGTCATGAATGATATGATGTTAATGATGACTGCGGATTATTAAAAAGCCTTTTTTGTTTTCTTTCTCTTTTTTGGGTTGTGACTAATTAAACAGAAGTTGATCTAAATCCAAACCGTCTGAATCTTCATTTCCATATTGAGGTGTAGTTCATTTAATAGCATGGAGGACAACATATACATTGAGGACGTTTGCATTTATTGAGTTAATACAAACAATTTAAAGGAACCTTATTTTACATTGTGCATATGAATATATTCACTGTATAGATAAAGAGGAGTGATGTCTACCTGATCAGAGGATGAAGCACACAGCTGTAGTTAGGGCCCGAGCACCGACAACGTCGGGCCACGAAGGCCCTATTGAAACTGTAGTGTTTCTTATTATTATTCCTCTGTAAATGAATTGCCTTTTTGAGGGCCTTATCATGCTCAAAAACTCACTAAATTCATATCAGGACTGGTGAAAAATTTTATATTTTCAAGGTCTCCCATTTGGATATGACAAAATGGCTCGCTAGCGCCCCCTACAATGACGACTTTGTAAAAGTAATCCATTTGGACACGGTAAGTCGAATTGACTTGAAATTTCACACACATATGCACCAGAATGAGCTCTACAAATAAGTCTCTTGGGACCCTAAGCTCCGCCTGCCGAAATTTTCCGCCATTTTGAATTTTCTGAAAAACACATTTTTGCGAACTCCTCCTGAACGCTCAGTCTGATTTCCACCAAACTTTCTGTGGATCATTATTGGATCAGTGTCATCAAAATCTATCAAAAGCTTGTTGATATCTCATTGTGTTTACAAGATATGCAGCAGTGAACATAATAGGGGCGTGGCTTTATACAACAACACAATTAAATTGAAAACCGTTTGGCCTATCGTCACGAAACTTGCAGAATATGTCGGCATAGCATCCTGTAACAAACCCTGAAATTTTCATTCCGTTCATCCAATAGGGGCCGCTACAGTAATTTGTTAAATTTCTGTATTTTTAGCCATCTAACTATTGTCGCAGGCGTTCGTGGCGTCCCGCGCAGTGCGAGGGCCCGAAAATCGCTGCTTGCAGCTTTAATTTCATTTGGTTTTTGGAGAGGTTGTATGGCGTATCTTCTACCAAGATTATGAGCAGTTTACCTGCATACGTCACCGCTTGTTTCTGAGTTTGACCTTTGTATGTTTTATGATGCCTCATGGCCTCATGGGTGTTTAGATGGGAGGTCTGCCAGTTGTAAGTTGTATTCATTAATTTACACCTCTGCCCCATCAGCGTCCCTCATCGTGGGTTCTGTGTTTTACATTCATTCACCTCAAGCTGCTCAACATTCAGGGTGAAGTCAACAATCAGCGTGATTCATCAAAAACAGTCCTCTCAGCGGTGTAAAAGCCGTCAGGCTGCTAACTCGTTATGAAGCGCTGTCCAAACAGTGACATTGTTCCATTCTCTCTGTGTCCCCTGTTTTTACTGTACAGATGTGAGGGTCTAAGGACAGAGGATGTGAGGGTCTAAGGACAGAGGATGTTAGGGTCCTAGGACAGAGGATGTTAGGGTCTAAGGACAGAGGATGTGAGGGTCTAAGGACAGAGGATGTGAGGGTCTAAGGACAGAGGATGTGAGGGTCTAAGGACAGAGGATGTCACATGTGTACAGATTGTAAAGCCCTCTGAGGCAAATTTGTGATTTGTGATTTATCGGCTATACAAAATAAATTGAATTTAATTGAATATATACATCCAGGTTTCTTTTTTTTCATAACTGCATGTAAATACCATGCTTCTGTAAAAAATTTTACAAAATGAATTTAATATAATTATGTCCTGCTTTACAAACTTTTCACAAATGTAATGTTTTTGCAGTGCTTTAGTAACGGGATTGTTTTCAGTCTGACAGATTATTTTGTATTTAACCCGCTGATAAATAATATTTAGGGTGCATGGTATGATATCTGATAATTACCTGCTTCTCATTGCCAATACTGATAAGATAATGGATCATTTCATATTCTAGGCTATCTAAAATTTATTGAATTTAATTGACTTGTTGGCCTGTTCAATTTTTAAAGAAAGAATATATGTATTTCCAAGCATTAAAAACCTGTGATTTTGCCTGGTGTGACTCTTAAGGACAAACAGTTAATTTGCTAAATCCAAAAGTGATTTCCCCTTAAAGATTGTTTGAGTGGAATTATTTTAGTTTTCCACAAAACAGAACTGACCCAACTGGTTTCCATTATTTTATATTTTAGGTGTTATTGTTTTTGCTTTGTCTTTGACCACATAGAATCATCTCAAAGCTTTTTTCAGGTCAAGACCCCGGTCTAAAAAACAATGGTCTACTTTTGAAATAGTGTTTCTTTCTTTCTAACAGACTGTTGAGTGAATCTCAAAGTGTTGTCTCTGATGTTTTCATGTGAGGTCATCCTGGCTGTTAGAAATTGTGCATAAACGTATATGAACTGTAAATGATGAACAGAATATCAGTCAATCAACAGTGCAGACCCATCATGTCCCGAGGTTACTACTTGGTTTATCTGAACAGCCTCCTCCTCGTGAGAAACTACAGAGAGGGGGAGGAATACGTCTACGGGACTTTTGGTGTCTCTACGACTCCGTAAACCAGAAGCGGAGGATGACAGAAAACGAGAGTGACGGGGGTAAAGAAGTAGAGCGCTGATGAGTCAGGAGGAGAACACATTTCACTTTAACAGAACCAAGAGGTTATATGTTCCTTAATCAGAATAGAAATACCTCCTCCATAATTCATTCAAAAAATGTTTTTCCCTATGAGTAGCACATTTTGGAAACTTGTCATCTTACAGTAGTGAAGCTTTGCACCATGGTACATAATTATTACTTATCTAGCTTTGAAATCTGGACTACAATTAAACTTTGAATTGTATTTGCATACACTTAAATATATATATATATAGATATATATATATATATAAAAATCTATAACCTGAAAGCAAAAAAACTTAAGAGGGCGTTAAAATCAGAACAGGATACAAATTGCTCTGACAATTGTCACGTCTGATGGAATAAAGGATTTATTGTAAGTTATATATATATATATATATATATATATATATATATATATATATATATATATATATATATATATATATATATATATATATCAGAAACGGTTTATTGTATTATTATATTATTATATAAGTACGTTACTCATACAAGGAGTTTGGCTTGGTGATTGGTGTGTGACAACAGCAATAGTAAAAAACAATTTAAAAAAATAGAAACTTTGAAAACTGTACAATAAAGTGTGATAAACAGGAGATCTTGAGATCTTGAGATCTTGATCGCCCTATTTTGCTCTGGATTGAGAGAGTAAGACCTTTAGTTGGACTTGTGGATCTTGCTGCTCTAAGTTCCCTTATTCTTGATTATGATAAATTTATTGTTGGAGACTTCATTTCCATATTTGTGTTACTTCAAATCGTAGCTCTTGAGCATTTTTAAATTGTTTTTTCAATCTCTCTGTCAGAGACCTTTTCATATGTGTGACACTGTCATCCAGACTTTTGGTGTTATAGCATAAAGCAGGATCATTCTTTCCTCTGTTTAAAAGCATCACTGACAGTCTTACATATTATTCAGACGCAAATGACCTCACAAAAGCTTTTCATACATTATGCATGTCCGCCCTGGAAAAGGTTGCACCTCTAAAAATCAAGCTGAAATTAACACAAAGACCTTCTGGACCAAAGAAGACACTCTAACTCTTAAAGACTTTCTCGTTTCCCCCGTTTTGTGTGTCCTTGTCGGACGAGTTATCGGCACACATGAGTATTAAAGAGGCGTGACACACGTGGAATAATCTGAACCATGGCACGACTCTACAAATGTAACAGTTCATTTTGTTATCTAAGAGGATCAACCTTTCTGTCCATCACAGTTAGTGTAGCTCCTCCTAAGGCTCTGTTCTAATCACATTCACCTGATATTAGTTCTGTTGTTATACTGAATGTGGGTATCATCCAATTCATCTGATATTATGATTATGATTTTATTATTATTATTATTATTATTATGGTGACAAGAGCAAACAGCTGCTGACAGCAAATTCACAATGATTATCTCTCTCTCTCTCTCTCTCTCTCTTTATATATATATATTTGTATATACAGAGATCATAAAAACAGTGCCACACAGTTTTTGCTTAAAACTCTTTTTCAAGATGTCCTACAGTTAATAATGTTTTCCTTTATCGCAGCACTTCATACTGCCTCTTTATAGTTCTAATTTATGGTATTTTATTTTAAATGGACTATTTACATATTAAAAATGTGCTTGTTTTATTATTTTCATTTGCACTTCCATATATTTGGCATGTTTATATATGTGGTTAATTCCTTTACTTAAATTTCTAATCTATGAGCTTATTGTTATTATTATTGTTGCGTTGTACACTTAACAAAAGGGATTGTAATTTATCTGAGTAAATGCTGTAAAATGTTGATTTCTCTGTTGTTGTTGTTTTTTCTCCCCAGTGAGACAAAATAAGTTTCTGGTCTCATTCAGGTTGTGTGATAAAATTGTAGTAAAACACCATCTTATGAAATATGACATTGTAGAAGATTGATTATTAAATCAGAATATAATAATAATACATTGTTTTTTTCATACTGTAAATATATCTCCCTTTAAATCACAAAAGCAATACAATTATTAAAAAAACATTTAAATTAATGTCACAATGCACAAATGCTCTTTTGAAATGCAGGTTAGATTATTAAAATATACACAGCAACCTTAACTATATAGTTCCCTATGAATAGAATATATTTAACCAAAGTATAACCCAATCATACGTATCATAAAGTAAAAATCATTTTAGTGACGACTTTACCGTTGTTAAAATGTTAATGGACAATATTATGACTGGGAGTACTTAAGGTGGTGTGTCTTAACATGTGAGTAAGACACAATTCAGGGATTGGAATGGTACAATATGCAGTCTAATATTTATGTTTCAGTGTTATTATTGTTGGTTGTATTAATGTTGCTGTTTATCCCTCAGCCTTCCCCGACGTAGCAGCGATGTACTCGTGTACTCCGTCACTCAGCGGAGGCTCGTGACTCACAAACATGTTTAAAAAAGTAATCGTAACTCTTCCCTTCACCTCTTCCTCCTACCTCTTCCTGCTTCCTCGCTTCTTATCATCACTTCTTATTTTCCCCTCCCCTCTCTGCCTCTCTGCTGCAAGCTCGCTTTGAAGAGAGGAAATCTGCACTTTTGCACAAGCAGCAGCAGCAGGCCGGGGATGAAGTGATTCACTGTATGAGAGAGAGGGGGGGAGAGTGAGAGAGAGAGACACAGAGAGAGAGAGACAGAGAGAGAGAGAGGGGGAGAGAGAGAGAGAGAGACACAGAGAGAGAGAGAGAGAGAGAGAGAGAGAGAGAGAGACAGAGAGAGAGAGAGAGACAGAGAGAGAGACAGAGACAGAGAGACACAGAGAGAGAGAGAGAGAGAGAGAGAGAGACAGACAGAGAGAGAGAGAGAGAGAGAGAGAGATGTTGAGGAGTTTTACACCTCTGCACCGTTTCCTTTCTCATCAGTTTTTCTCTTGTTAGCCTCTTGATCTCATTTAAACTCCTCCTGTCTGTCTGTCTGTCTGTCCTCTTCCTCTACTCGCTCATTGTTACTGTGATGGATCTCAGGACGGTTGTGACCTTCTCAACTCTTTTACTAATCATATATGGTAAGTGCATATTATTTTTGGGACATATAGAATATTGAAAAATAGAAGAACTGGGCAAATAAACTGGATTGATACAAAGTTAGCCGAACCCTCTGAGACGGGGTTTTACCCACGCTGAACTGAACGGAAAATCATAAAATGTTAGTGTGAAATCAGCAGCAGGAGGCCAACACACAGACAAAAACCTGTGAGAAACATGTGAGAAAAAGCTCAAAATGATTACGAAGCATCCTGAACATTTTGGACACAGATATTTCCCAGATAGTGACCCTCGTCTCCAGGTGGCCAACTTCCTAATAAAGGGCAAGTTGTGAGTTCTGATGCTAGCCTATAACTAGCTTAATGCTAACCTAACACTGGGCTAATGCTAGCCTACCATTAGTCAGAGAGCTGCTGTTGGTCGACCTTCATGTTGATTGTGTAGTAAAATGTGTTCTCGTCTGTGGCTCTACTGAATAATCATGTTTGGTCGTAGAGTGACCTGATTACATCTAAATATATTATGGGTTTGATTCATAAGCCCTGGTGCTCAGTTCCAGACATATTGTAGATTTAGCAACAGTTCTCTGTTAATATTCACATAAATAAACTTAATGTGTGACATTTTATCACAAGTCAAGCTTTTTTCTAAATGCTAGCGTACACTGGTATACGCGTTGATTGTACGGACGATGATCATGTTGTGCTGACTGTCCGTCTCTGGAGTGTTGGATTTATCCACCATCAGACTGACAGAGGCCTCTAGCCGGGTTCAACAGGGAAACCTTCCAGTTTAAATCTTATCTAAGCCCGTAGACCTTTTACTAAAGCAGACATCTGGGACTGTCAGTCACCAGGTGGGACTGAGGTACTCATGGCTGCATTCAATTTAGGTGCTCTTGTCCCAATGCCCCAGTTAATGGTACAAGTCACGTCACCATTTATTGAAAAAACGTCTTTCTCAAACATTGAGTGTGTGCCAGAGCATCTTTCACCTCGAGGACTTTGTTACATAGAAGCTGTGACCCTATGGTCTACCAGACCATTATGGAGACATGGATAAAATAATGGTCACCATGACAACCATGAAATGAAATCCTGTTTGCATTACTCTAAACCTCTGTGCTGAGTTATGACATCTACTTCTTCAAACACAGATCTGTTATCAGAATCAACCTTGCCCTCCTAGAAGTAATTCATCATCTCAACATTTTCTAAAACAACAAGTTCCCACCAGCGCGGTTCTGTTTCTCTTCACATCATGTTTCCTGCTGTGTTTCCTTATTAATCGGCCGGTCTGGGCCTCTTGGTGCAGCAGTCGTGGAACCAGCAGCTCATCAGCTGCTCCGAGTGGGACGCTGGATGATTATTGACTCACTGAGACAGCGTTATGAAAAACATACTGATGAAAGAAATGTAATACTATAGTTCACTAAAAGGACTTCGATAAAGATAGCCGCTCATTATTTACTAGCACTACTTTAATATTGACTGGAAAAATGATTTAGTTTGTTTGATGATTGAAATATTTAATCTGCTGATAAAGCAGTAGATTTTTTTTTCAACTGGCTATTGAGACAATTAGAGATCCTCTGGACATTACTGTTGCAAAATGTTTGTAAATGTGTAAGAAAATCTCCAAATCCGTACTAAAACAACAAAATTAACAAAACTGTAAATGCGTACGTTAATATAATTGGCCAATTTTTTTTTTTTGCTCCAAGAGCTGTACATAAAGAGAAGTCATCAGTTCCAGCTGAGCAGGTCTCATGGCTCTGTCTGCACGCCAACACATTCATAAATCTTAGCGCACATGACAACCTGAATACACATTTGATTTTTTCTTTTTACACATTTACAGATCTGGTTACGCACACACATATTCTGACTGCACAGTTGTAGATTCCTGTAAACATTCACTAACCTCAGCATTTAGAGATTCTTTTACACAAATATACAAACGCGATTACACACTCACGGACTGGGATACAGTTACACAACTCTCCACACACATTTACAAATAGTCTTGCTATTTATCAAGATTGCTGTGTGACCAATCAGGCCAGAAAACTTTAACTTTTAAACAACTGTATTTGTTATAATTCACAACTACAGTCAGACAACACTGACAAAACCAAACTCCAGACCTCTGTGTCTGTGGAACTTAAATCACCACACACATATACACACATATACAGCGGGTAAAATAAGTATTGAACACGTCACCATTTTTCTCAGTAAATATATTTCTAAAGGTGCTATTGACATGACATTTTCACCAGATGTCGGTAATTCAATTCAATTCAATTCAATTCAGTTTATTTTGTATAGCCCAGAATCACAAATTACAAATTTGCCTCAGAGGGCTTTACAATCTGTGCACATGCGACATCCTCTGTCCTTCCCTCACATCCTCTGTCCTTCCCTCACATCGGCACAGGAAAAACTCCCCTAAAAACCCCTTTAACAGGGAGAAAAAAGGAAGAAACCTCTGGGAGAACGACAGAGGAGGGATCCTTCTCCCAGGATGGACAGAATGCAATAGATGTCATGTGTACAGAATGAACAGCATAACAGAGATACAACACATTCAATGTATATGACATAAATGATTCATATAATAAGACTACTTATAATAACAGCAGCAATTATTACAGTAGAATTATAATTATGAAAATAGGGATAGTAATGTGATTAATAATAATAATCGAAGTAGCAGTGGGTGTCAGTCGGCTCACAGCAGGTAACAACCCAAGTAATCCATACATACAAAGAAAACCAAACAAATAAGTTTGTAATAAGAATGACACAGGGAAAAAGTATTTAACACGCTACTGAAATGTATTTAATACTTGGTACAGAAGCCTTTGTTGGTAATGACAGCTTCAAGACGCCTCCTGTATGGAGAAACTAGTGGCATGCATTGCTCAGGTGTGATTTTGGCCCATTCTTCCACACAAACAGTCTTCAGATCTTGAAGGTTCCGTGGGCCTCTTCTATGAACTCTGATCTTTAGTTCTTTCCACAGATTTTCTATTGGATTCAAGTCAGGTGATTGGCTGGGCCATTCTAGCAGCTTTATTTTCTTTCTCTGAAACCAATGGAGAGTTTCCTTGGCTGTGTGTTTGGGATCATTGTCTTGCTGAAATGTTCACCCTCGTTTCATCTTCATCATCCTGCTAGATGGCAGCAGATTTTTATCAAGAATGTCTCGGTACATTTTTCCATTCATCCTTCCTTCAATTATATGAAGTTTGCCAGTGCCGTATGCTGAAAAACAGCCCCACACCATGATGTTCCACCTCCAAACTTCACTGTTGGTCTGGTGTTTTTGGGGTGATGTGCAGTGCCATTTGACCTCCAAACATGGTGTGTATTATGGCAGCCAAAGAGTTCAATGTTGGTCTCATCTGACCAGACTATATTCTCCCAGTATTTCACAGGCTTGTCTAAATGTTGTGCAGCAAACTTTACACCACGTCTTGCGTGGTGAGCGTGCATACAGGCCACGGCGGTTGAGTGCATTACTTATTGTTTTCTTTGAAACAATTGTACCTGCTGATTCCAGGTCTTTCTGAAGATCTCCACTAGTGCTCCTTCGCTCTTGGACAACTCTTCTGATAATTATTTTCACTCCTCTGTCAGAAATCTTGCGAGGAGCACCTGGTCGTGGCCGGTTTATGGTGAAATGATGTTCTTTCCACTTCCGGATTATGGCCCCAACAGTGCTCACTGGAACATTCAGAAGTTTAGAAATCCTTCTGGAGCCAATGCCATCAGTATGTTTTGCAACAATAAGGTTGTGAAGGTCTTGAGAGAGCTCTTTGCTTTTACCCATCATGAGATGTTTCTTGTGTGACACCATGGTAATGAGACACCTTTTTATAGTCCATCAGTTGGGACTGAACCAGCTGATATTCATTTGCACTGACAAGGGGCAGGATTGCTTTCTAATTACTGATAGATTTCAGCTGGTGTCTATGCTTTCCATGCCTTTTTGCACCTCCCTTTCTTCATGTGTTCAATACTTTTTCCCTGTGTCATTCCATTTTATTACACAAAACGTAATTTCTGAACTTATTTGTTTGGTTTTCTTTGTATGTATGGATTACTTGGGTTGTTACTGACATCTGGTGAAAATTTCATGTCAATAGCACCTTTAGAAATATATTTACTGAGAAAAATGGTGACGTGTTCAATACTTATTTTACCCGCTTTATATATATATATATTTGATTTAACCACAGAATAATTAACCATAGCATAGTTTACCTAGCAGGCAACCAGACATGGATATATAAGTACTTATGAACCTGTAACAGTGTAACATACAGTACGTTCATATACAGAGCGGGAACATCAACCTGTCGATAGAACGGACGTGGTCGGATCAACATTACACTCACGGCTGGAAAATAACAATTATTAAAAAAGAAATATTAAGTAACTGTACATAACCACTAAGCCTACTCTCCAGAGACTTAAATAAACATGTGATCAGTTTCTAGAATATTATGATGATATTATGATTACATAAAATGCATAAATGCCTTTCTATAAACAGTAAAGCTGACACATTTACATTTTTTCATAGTATTTATTGCCCAACCAATTGCATCTATATATTAATACAATAATAATAATTTATAAATAATATAATGTTACGCTTGTAATACTAATGTACTTTTATGATTTCAAGTTCATATTTTGAATGCTGATTTTGATTTAATTTGTATTTTTTCCTAATGGAAGATGTTGATTCTTTTTTATTAAAGTAAAGTAGCTCGGTACTTCGGCCATCACTGGTAACACATTTAAAGGTTCTAGATGTTTTGTATAGTTGTGTTGTTAAGATATTAACTTCACTAAAACATTTTAAATGTAGGCCTCCTTATATTAAACATGTCAGTGCAGATAGTATTTCATAGTGGCTCAACTTCTGAAAAGGTCTTTTTCATGAAAGGTGTTTCACTTGATAATACAAAATCTCTCTAGATTGCAGAATGCATTTCTGGATTGCTTTTAACATTTCATATTGTGTTAACCCTGCAAGAAATGCAGAAACACATTAAGTGCGTTGAGTTACAAAGTAAGTACAGTAAATGCATCAAAGTAAATGAAGTGTGTTGTTGAATGTTGAAATACTCCTAGAGTTCAATAAGTTCTGCCTGAAGGTCCAGGAATGGAAGAGAACCACAGAGAAAGAAAGACAAAGAAGCAGCTCTCAAAAGTTAAACTACTTTCAGTAAAATCTAAAACTTAAATAAAAGTGTTAAACCTTTGGTTGATCAAAATTGTAAAAACACGACTATAGCACATTTTCAGATTAACACGGAGTGGTTTGTAGCCATGCAGATAGTTTCGGTTCTGTTTGCAAAAGCTTTGAAATCCACGCTACTGAAACTTGTGCCTCCACCCAACACGGCGGAGCTAAATAGAAACAGGTTTGTGGGCTTCAATTTGAAGAAGCAATGTTTCTGACTGTTTTTATAAAGAACCTGTTTCGGTAGGAAATAGATCCAACTAAAAACTAAATATCTACATCGCTATAAACCTCGATTTGTAAATGAGAACATTTGTGAACTGGCTCAATTTTATATAAAATGATATTATGAATTGTATATTGTTTTATATTGTTTTATTTAACATGCTGATTAAGTCAAACATCATTTATATCAGCACATGTATACATTAAATAAATATTCAGTAGCTAGCGAGGTGCTAACATTAATAAATGAAATGCTAACGTACTCTGCTAATGTTAGCTCCACTAACATTTTAGAAACATATATCTCCTTCAAGTATCACTATCAGGAAACTTTAACCATGATGAGCTCAGAATCCACTAAAGCAGCCTGAACATGGAGAACATCTGAAACAATGAATGAGTCTATAGAGCACACAGTTGTCATTGGATAGTTGTTGGCTGATGTTGAGGTGTGATTGGCTGGTCTGCGTACGATAGGCGGGATTTAGCAGGGTCAACTCTTGGAACAGTTTTATTCTCACTGCATTACCATTATCATTAGGACATAAAAATGTTTATTATAACACGTCCTTTCACTGTAGACAATGGTCAGTTATATAACACTACTATTAATAATAATAATTATTATAATAATAATTTTAAACTTTATTACACATCACATTTAGAACAAATTTACAATATGCTTCAGATGGCAGTAATAAATATTTCAAAACTGCACTGAAATACAATCTGATGATTTCAACAATACAAGTTCAAATGTAAATAAAATACCCAAATGTAATATAATATAATAATGGGCCCAACATCAAAAAGATGAGACATTTTGGGATTGATTGGTGACATTCCTGCGTTGAGAATACCAGAAAAATGACAATTGTTCTCAGAATCAAGTGTATCTTTAACTCCACAGCAACATCAGTAAATAAACAGTACGCAAAGGGTCCCCAACAAACCTTACTCAGAGACAGAGTTCTTCACAGCGTCGATTGTTGCTCGCTGTTACCCAAAACCTCACAGCAGGAAGGAGGGAGACCAGAGCAGCAGCAGGGAGGAGTAGGGCAGAAGATATAGGTTCAAAGTGTCTGGAGGGATTTCTGTAGGTAAAGAAAAGAAACCTGGAGTTCAGAGGAAGAAGTCCAAAAAAAACAGTGATCGCATGGCGGAGTGATACTAGATGTAGCGAGCTTTTTTCTTAAAGAGTATTTTGTGAGAAGTGATTCTGCATCTCTCTGAAGCTGTCCACACTGCAGGGTGTTTATATGAAAGTAAAAGTAATGTACCAAGTTTATTTACTGATTTGAAAGTATCCTACTGTAAATAAACTGCTTTGGTCCAGTAATGTTTTAAGAAAACTGGACAAATTAAAGACATAATCAGTAAACATAATATAATAATACGTCAATAAAGGAGCCATAAACTAAACAGACTTGAAATGATATAGCAGCTTTCTAGTCTACGAACACACCCAACCCTTACACTACATGTCAGCTTTCACCCATTCACACACACATTATGAATGTGACCGTGGCTCAGTCTTTTTTCTTACTGTTTTTACTCTTTGGTAGTGTTTGGTGTTGTTCTTCTGTATATATCACAAAGTGCCACACACACACACAAACCTAGACAAAAATCTAATTCAAACGTAAAATGTTGACCAGAAGTCGAATGTGATGTTCCTGATCATCTGGGGCTTCAGTTTACATTTGTGCTGGTCAATGAACCCAGCAGGTTTGAACATCCAGCAGAGTACGATCAATAGTTTCATTAAGATTACTTTTACGTACTATTGGTCCAGAACAGAGTAATACTGCTCTTAGTGTGAAAGGATCCTTTGAAGCAGTGACACGTCTCATTTTTTCTTTATTTCTTTTTTTGTTGTTTATAATGTATCGTTATTATGAATCATATCATGTAAAAATGCTTTTTCATACCATATGTGTATTCTTTTTGTATTTGTTATAGTATTGTGAAATTGTTATATTATATAGGTGGAGGCTTCAAATAAGCCCAGTGGGCTTTCTGCCTCTTCCTGCACTGTAATATTATTTATCTATGTTATGTTTTTATATTTTTCAATTGTGCAAATAAAATAAAAAAAAAAATAAAAAGTGTGTTGATCTGTGTTCTCTATACTAACTGCTCCCTGTCTTCCATAATCAGGGCAGACAAGCCTCGGGACAAACAGCACAACGCCTCCCAGTTTAACTCAGACCACCAACAGCACCAGCACCACCTGTTCCTGCCCCAGTGCTACTCAGATAGCCTCTGATGGCCCCGCTCGCGACCACAGCAGCTCTGCACCTGTGCTGGGTCTCCTCACAATCAGATGGAGGCGTAAATGTGAAGGAGAAGTTACCCTGACCCTCCAGCAATCCTCCTCGGCCGTGTGTTACAACAGTGCTATGAACATGAGCCTTTTGGGAAACGTGTGTGAAAACCAGGATGGCTGTAAAGGCACACCGCACTGGAACAAAGGCCTTCCCACGTCCACTGGCTATGACATCCCAGAGCCTGGAGCAGGGAGGAAGACCGACTGTGAATCACTGAGAGTCCGATGCACAGGTCGGTCTCCAGTCTGAACGCTGGTGCTCGTCTTTACATGAGTGTGTAAATGAACTAATGGCCTCTTGTGGGCGGACCGTTTATACTCTTTAGGAGGCTAACATGACATGAGAGGAGGTATCTTAACATAAACACATGTCATAGGTAAAACTATGGTCAATGGTAAATGGACTTGTACTTGTACAGCGCTTTTCTAGTCTTCTCACTAAATGTCATTATTCACTCATTCAGGGTTAGGGTTAGGGAGGCCCATCAGACTCTAACTAATCAATCACACACATTCATGTCTGTCTCTCTAACGGGGAATAAAAACACCAAACAATTCTCAGGCTTTGCCCGAGAGACTTGCACAAACAACTCGTTTCTCCAGCGATCATGTCAGACCTCCATAACCCACCCAGGGAATTAATTTACAACTTAAACAGTATATCTATAAGAGAATATGTACATACATATTCATGTTTAGTCAGATCTAAAACGACTTCAGTGGCCTCTAGTGAGGCGTTGATGATAGCTGTAGAATCCGGTGACTCTGTGTATGGACTGAGGTCTGCAAACATGCACCAAAGGGCCCCACGTTCATGTGTGTGTGTGTGTGTGTGTGTGTGTGTGTGTGTGTGTGTGTGTGTGTGTGTGTGTGTGTGTGTGTGTGTGTGTGTGTGTGTGTGTGTGTGTGTGTGTCCAATAGAGGAGGTCCTCCCAGACCTACAGGGTCAGCTGCAGGCCTACAAAGTGGTGACAGCTTTACTCTGCTGCCTGCTCCTGGTCCTGTTATTGATCCGCTTCACCAGACCCACCGTCAAAGCCCTGCAGAAGAGACGTGAGTACACACCCAACACACACACATGCATATGCATAGGCTACATGTTTGTATTCAATCAGTACATTCTGACCTGAAAACTCTGATATTTTCAGATTAGGAGTCGTCAGATTAAAGATTATGTCCAAGAAGGGACTGTTGATCTGAATCAAGAGGATTCTGTCAGACTAACACAGTAGACCAGACTGAGGGTGGGGTTCTGGGGTGGCTCTTCAGATTCTCATTTAAATGTTGCTAAACACTGATGCATGGTGCATGGAAGGATATGACGCCACCTTTTCCTCAAGTCAATCTTTTAGTCTTTGCAACATGCAACACATCGTCTTCACTACACGTCTCTGCAGCACCAAACACACAGTGTCTTCACTACACGTCTCTGCAGCACCAAACACACGTCACACAACAACACGTCGTCACACAACAACACTTCACCACGTCACACAACAACACGTCACACAACAACACGTCACACAACAACATGTCACACAACAACACGTCACACAACAACATGTCACACAACAACACTTCACACAACAACACTTCACACAACAACACGTCACACAACAACACGTCACACAAAAACACTTCACACAACAACACGTCACACAACTACACGTCACACAACAACACGTCACACAACTACACACTACAGCAGTAGTTTTCTGCATGCTCAGTGGTTTGGTTAATGTGTTTTCAGTATCAGAAAGGAGGCAGAATCGCTGGATCGGACCAACACAGAGTCACAGTGGTGAGTCTCAACCACACACACACACACACACACACACACACACACACACACACACACACACACACACACACACACACACACACACACACACACACACACACACACACACACACACACGCACACACACTGAAGGGCTACTGAGGGAAAGTATAATTTGTTCATGTACTAACATACATACATGAACATCTATTATTCCTCTGTGCCATAGAGACACACATCAATAAGCCACACTTCATTACCATGAACACACACACTGTTTATATTTACTCATCCAACACACACACTGTTTATATTTACTCATCCAACACACACACTGTTTATATTTACTCATCCAACACACACACTGTTTATATTTACTCATCCAACACACACACTGTTTATATTCACTCATCCAACACACACACTATTTATATATTTACTCATCCAACACACACACTGTTTATATTTACTCATCCAACACACACACTGTTTATATTTACTCATCCAACACACACACTGTTTATATTTACTCATCCAACACACACACTGTTTATATTTACTCATCCAACACACACACTATTTATATATTCACTCATCCAACACACACACTGTTTATATTTAATCATCCAACACACACACTGTTTATATTTACTCATCCAACACACACACTATTTATATATTCACTCATCCAACACACACACTGTTTATATTCACTCATCCAACACACACACTGTTTATATTTACTCATCCAACACACACACTGTTTATATTTACTCATCCAACACACACACTGTTTATATTCACTCATCCAACACACACACTGTTTATATTCACTCATCCAACACACACACACTGTTTATATTCACTCATCCAACACACACACTGTTTATATTTAATCATCCAACACACACCGTCTTGCTGCTACAAAAACTCACTAGAGCACCAAATGTAGAACAATATGTTTGTCTGTCATCTGTTTATGTCTCTGTTTAGTGTCTTATCATCGAGGAAAAACTGCAGTTAAAAACAATGACGGAGAGAAGAGACTGTCCTACCCTGGTAACAGACACACACACACACACACACACACACATTTAGACTGTGAAACCAACAAAGTTATCTCTCTCTCCTCCAGCAGTAGTTATATCGGTTTGAATCCGGATGCTTTCTCTGTTTGTTCTCAAACCAGCTCTGGAGCGACTGGCAGTCAGCGACAGCAGAGAGCCGTCATCCAACAGGAACAGTGACTACAACTTGTGACACGTATTCTCTTCTTGCATCATCATCATCATCATCATCATCATCATCATCATCATCATCATCATCATCATCATCACTCATATGTGTGACAAACATACTTTTTCATATTTTACTATTTCTGGATTTGTTTGTAATATAAATTACTTAGTATTCAAGATCATGTAACGTTGATGACTGACCTCTTGATACACCTTCATTGGCTGCCCCAGATACTCAAACTTCTAACAAACAGTCAGTATTTACAACCATCCATGCATAGTGTTGTATCTTAACTCAATTTAGCAGCCTTTCTTTTTAAATGACACCTGAACAACTTCTATCAACCCTACAGAGTTATATTTAGATGTGGTAATTGAATGGAAAATTACTATGTTTAGGAAAGTAATTAGCCATCATTGTAAGTTGTTCTCAAACAATCGGAGTTTAGCAGTTAGGACTGGAGCTACTTCTTATATGAAAACCTCTGGCTCAGTGACAGCAGAGAGCCTTCATCCAATGAAAGGCTGCACCTCAAAACCATCCCGGTGAATAACAAGCTACAACATCAGACAGCTTTGGGATTGTTAGAAATGTATTTTTACTTTTAGCTAGGCTTGCAGTTTCCTCATTCTTCCAGTCTCCGAGCTAAGCTAAACTACAAACAATCTGGACTAAGTTTCCAATTACATTCAAACAAGTCTCTGAGCATTTTGATTCAAGAAAACCTGATTCACTGACATTGTAACATAAGTTTAGTTTATTTTGTTGATTGTTTGTGATTTTTGATTTGTATTGTGAACTTTTTCTTTTCACTAAAATGATCTATTTTGTGTTTCACCAGATTTATTGTCTTAGAAGTAGGTAAATGGAAAATATTGTAGATTTTGGACTGAAAGACAGAGGAGGAGGAGGGGGAGGAGGAGGAGAGTGTGAGAGACGAAGGTGGTTACTCATTGCAGAAATGTGGTTTCCTCTGCCGTTGATACAACTTCCTGTTTGTGTTATTTCTGTCGTTCCCCATCCCCTCTATTCCTCCTCTCTTTCTCTTTCTTGTTGTTTTCTTGTGTTTCCTTCAATTCCCTCTCATTATTTTCATTTGTTTCTTGGCTTCTCTAATGACTCAGGACTCTCATCAACCTTTTTTTGTTTTCAGAATAAATGCTCTGATAAAGCCACTGCATACTAGCAGCAAACAGCAGGCAGACATGGTTAGAGACTAGCTGAACATACAGTATGGGGCATTTATCCGCTAAAGAAACAGATGTTTCCTCAGTACCAAACCACGGCCCATATCTACCGAGCTTCAGAGGAGGGAAATCACTCCAAGTTAACTAAAAAGTCTGAGATGCAACTTGGTCCCACTTTTAGGCGTAGGAGTAAAAGTATCATTCATTTTCCTCATGAAGGAGCGGTTTGAAGTTGATTAATATGTCTAATAGTCAATTTGTTTGTAGATTTTTAGTTTAAATTAAAGCCATTCAATGTTGAAAAGTGATTAGACGTCTACTTAGCCGAGACGTTTCCACTTGACTACATGATCAGAGGATTTCTATTATATTAATTTAGATGTCTACTAAATGATTAGGATATAAAATAATATGTTATAATTTTAGATATAAAACATTATAATAATAATAATAATTGATTGTACTTGTATAGCGCTTTTCTAGTCTTCCGACCACTCAAAGCGCTTTGACATTACCAATCAATCACCCATTCATACACTGATGACAGGAGCCACCATGCAAGGTGCCACCTGCACATCAGAACCCTAACTAACATTCATACACATACATACACCACAGGAACAGCCTGCGGGAGCAATTTGGGGTTAAGTGTCTTGCCCAAGGACACACCAGCATGGACTGCCGGAGCCAGGGATCGAACCGCCGATCCTCTGATTGGAGGACGACCCTGCTCTCCACTGAGCCACAGCCGCCCACATTGGGTATTATGTATATAACATGCCAAATATCACAAAAACATTGTCGCCTCCTTTAAAACAGTTTGCTCCATCTAGAATTTCATGAAAGTTCGAAATTAACCGAGTTGTAATTGATTTGGTAGAGAAGCTGAAATCTACCTATACACATTGTAATTGTATATTGTGGATATCTCGAATCCAATATGGCGGAATCGTGGACGCATGTCAAATCACTAACGCAGTATCTACATTTCTGGTGGAGCAACCAAATAAATGCACCAACAATATATTTCCATAGGTGGCTAGAGAAATCAGCTTTTAGGCTTTCACACAAAACGCGATCATGGCACCACCATAGTTTGCTCACTAGCTAGCTGGCATGCATTCCCAAACACCAAAAAGAGAATGGTAAAAATGCCACTTCATGATATCGATTCTCAATTTGATGATGTGACTGGATAGGTCTGACTGAAGTGTCACCCAGCTGAATCTAGTTATCAGCTCTACAAGTTTATTTAGATCTAATTCATCCATCCATTGATATCATGCTGAACTGTGGTTCACCTGCCTGGTACAACTCCAATCCCTCTGCATGATTCATCAATCTCTACCAAAACAGGAATATTTCTACTGTGTGTGTGTGTGTGTGTGTGTGTCCATCTGTGTATGAGTATTTTGCCTCGTCCTCTTCTGGTTAGGTCACGGTATGAGATGATAATCTGGCCTCATTGCAAATGTCCCATCCAGAAACAATGACAGATGACAGCAGATTACAGCATCAGATTATCCAGCAGGGGATTGATGTGAGAGGACAGAAATTAAGGGAGAGGGGGAGAAGAGAAGAGTGAGAGAGGGAAAAAATTGTGTATGACATATACACACTGATAAAGACAGGTCAATTTATTGAAGATAACAGGAAAAACAGACATTTGGACATGATAAAGATAAATAAGAGGACATTTTTGTGTAACATTTCTGAATTCTCTACCACTCACACACAATCTTAAAAGTATACAGTAGTGGTCCCACATAGAGCCAATGCTGAAAAACATGTATGTTCAAATGTTGAATATTATCATTCATTTCATATTCTCCTATCATTATGGTGAGCAGTACTGGTTACATTTTAATTGACATCTGATCTCCAAGCAGTGCTGAAATAACACCACAACAGCTAGATAAAAAAGAAATAGATAGATAGCAAAAACATAAAAAATGAAATGCACAACAAGCCATGAGCCACCCAGTGAATCCAACACAATCAAAACAATTCAGGTCAGAAATCACCAGTCCTGTACCAGCCTGCTTTCACCCCCAAGTAGTGAAATGCAACAGACTGGTTAGTAGACTTAAGCATTAAACTATGGCACTCGGTGGACGTAGTTATGGCGGGACTGAAAAACACACTTTCACCCAAGAGGAGATTGTGTCCCGTGTGAAACCAAAAGTCAAGTTTGACTTTTTAAAGTTTAAGTAACATTATGTAACTACATAACAATCAAACTTATTTTAACCCAAAGAAAGATATTTTTAATGCCTAAACAGAAATAAAAATAAATAATATGATTCACGACCACCCAAAACCTGCTGCTCTGTGTGTGTGTGTGTGTGTGCGTGTGCGTGTGCGTGTGTGTGTGTGGATGTAGAGAGACAGAGGGAGTGGGGTGCATGAGTACCGTGGTGTTTATAAAAGCTCAGTCAGTCCACCTGCAGCCGCATGGCTCACGTCCCACTAGCAACCATACGGCCCCTAGATTTGTGAACCAATGGACTAATGTAGCTAAGTCTATATACAAGTCAAGAGTTCCGTAAATTGTAAACAATAGAAATAGTGCAAGTAAATAAATACTGAAAAAGACTCAAAGACTGTGTGATCATGTACAGTACTTACGTTTAAAGATGTCTCTATACTGTATACACAGCTTGTAGGATCTATATTGACAGTGACAGATGTGCATGTTAAAAAAATAATGGATTAAAAACTGAAATTATAATCTCTAATTACAGCAGTGGATATTTTGCTGTTATAATGTTATTGGCAGTGTATGAGAATGACACCCTGAAGGAAGATCAGGTTCAGTGCAGTTCTGTTTTATTGGTCATTTTTAGTTTCCTTTCTATTAGTCGTATGAAGCTTAACACAGGGTCAAGGGTATGATAGAATTTCATGGACAAGAAAACCGGCCAGCTCAGCAAAAAAAACACTGGTCAAAAATGTATATATAGGAAAGAATAAAGAAAGATGATAAGGTGACTTTTCACAATGCTTTGAGTGTAACAATAACATAACACATTTCAAATACATTTATTTGAAATGTCCTTTCATGAACCCAAGGACACTGTACAATGAGATTGAGGCATCTCCTAAAAATAGAGATTCTGCAGTTTCCATAGATACTTGTTGCTTGGTTAATACAAATTTTATGATGCACTGGTGTCCGTCATCATTTACGCATCTCAGATAAGCATTAACAGTTTTTATTGGAAACTACAGATGTCCATTTTGCCCAGAGCAATGGTCTTATAATTAAATTACAAAATAAAGCTGCAAGAGTGTCACGGTCTTGGTTTTAGTTAAGTATATTTCCTGTTTTATTTTGAAGTTCCCTGCCTCTTGTGTCTTGTGTTCACTTCACTTCCTGCCTTTGTATGTTTTCCCGCCTTTGTAATTGTCTGTCCTGCCCCTGATTGGATCCACCTGTAATGTATTAGTCTTTCAGCCTTTCTCTGTTCCCTTGTGTTTCTCCACCAATCAGCCCTCATGTCTGCCCTCCTGTGTCTGGTTGTCTGATTAGTTTCTTGTGTATTTATAGTCCTGTCTTTTGTCTGCTGTTTGTTGGTTCGTCTGTTATGGTCCTGCCTTGTTCATGCCTTGTCTATTTTCCCGCCTTGTCTATGTTTCCTTGGATATTCTTGGTTCCGTTTCTCCTCATGTACGTTTTTGTTGGACTTTTGTTAATTAAATCACCGTGAACTATTCCTCTGCTCCTCTTGTGTTACTGCTTTTGGGTCCGTCGCCGGTTGCGTCTTTGACACCCTGACAAAGAGGCCCTCAGTGGGCCCTCGCTCCTTCCTGCACGAAGGGGGTACCGGCGGATCGTGGTCCTCGCATGGCTTCTGAAAGGGGCAGGGCCTAAGTCTATGGGGCAGGGCAAATCGTTCCATCATAAAACAGAATGACACACTGCTGACGCGCTACACTATTAGTATCGTCTCACTTCTGGTTGCCAGCCTATCTATTTTCTGGAAGCGTAGTTTCGATGCTCTAGCTTAACCTAGTCAACTGTGTGATATTCTTGATTACAGCGGCTTTATAACTGCTGTACTTTTGCTAGTTTTGTTCAAGCACTCACAGCCCCTCTCTCTTTTATCGACTTCTGGCCAAATTCAATGACTGTTGTATGATTTCTGCTTACGTTAGCTACAGTACTTCTTCGCTCTCTCCTTCTCCCTTTTCTAATCTCTTTTGCCCGGTGTGTCACATGCTTAGCTTATCCTCAGTCTCCTTTAGTGATAATGGTACATGTAATAAATGTACTTAATTTGCTGTGTTGGAGGCATTGCTTAGTGAATCAGATGCACGGCTTTGTACCATGGTAGCTCAGTTGTTAGCTAGTGCAGTTAGTTAGATAGATAGATAGATAGATAGATAGATAGATAGATAGATAGATAGATAGATAGATAGATAGATAGATAGATAGATAGATATTCTTTATTGATCCAGCAGCTCAAGTACAGAGTAAACAGATTAAGATAATAAATAAAATATATTATACAATAAAATAAAAATAAAATAGAACTATAAGACAGCAATGTACAGTATATCACAGACTGGTAGAATGCCTTGAGCAGTTTATTGCACACATTGAACGACCTCAGCCTCCTCAGGAAGAACAGCCTGCTCTGTCCTTTCCTGTAGAGGGCAGTGTTGTGTGTCCAGTCCAGTTTATTGTTGATCTGCACCCCAAGGTACTTGTAGGACTCAACCCTCTCCACTTCCCCTCCCTGAATGAAAACAGGGACAGGGGGGCTTCTGTTCCTCTGGTAGTCCACCACAAGCTCCTTGGTCTTGCTGATGTTGAGCTTCAGGTGGTTGTTGCTGCACCATGTGATGAAGATTTCAATCAGTCCTCCGTACTCCTCCTCGTTGTCCCTGGTGATACATCCAACAATGAAGGAGTCATCGGAAAACTTCTGGAGGTGGCAGGAACCAGAGTTGAAGCGGAAGTCCGAGGTGTAGAGAGTGAAGAGGAACGGTGCCAGTACAGTTCCTTGGGGTGCGCCGGTGTTGCTGATCACAGACTCACAGACACAGCCATCCACCCTGACGTACTGTGGCCGGCCTGTGAGGTAGTCTGCGATCCAGTCTGTGATCCAGGAAGGTTCATCTCCAGCAGCTTCTCTCTCAGTAGGGAGGGCTGGATGGTGTTGAAAGCACTGGAGAAGTCAAAGAACATGACTCTCACGGTGCTTCCCAGCTTCTCCAGGTGAGAGAGGGCCTTGTGCGTCAGGTAGATGATGGAGTCCTCCACCCCGATGTGTGGCAGATAGGCGAACTGTAGTGGGTCCAGGAAAGCTGTAAGCTGGGTCCTCAGGTGCCGCAGAACCAGTCTCTCAAAGGTCTTCATGACGTGTGATGTCAGGGCCACAGGTCTGTAGTCATTAAGACCGCTGGGACGACTCTGAAGCCTGGAGAGCTGACGCTGTACCTGGATGGTGGTGAAGGTGGGGCTGGGTGGTGAGGGGGTTTGAAGGGAGCTGTGAGCTCCTGGCCGTGGGTGAACAGTTGTAGAGGGGGATGGGGGGCATGATGGGCTGTCCTGGTCCACTGATGTGGAAATGTTGGTCTGGAGGGGGCTTGTTAGCCAGCTGCTCCCTGTAGCCAGTGCTGGCCGACCAGATGTAGCTTCTACCAGCCGTCCCCCCGCAACCCCGTTGCAGCTTGGAGGCTGGGTGACTGTCTGAAGGATGCATAAATCTAAGCAGAAGCACACGGTTCCCCACCAACCACTTCACGTTTATAACCGGTTCTCCCCAGTCAGCGACACACCCGCTGAGAAACCAACTCTGGTTATCGGCAGCTCCATTCTGAGAAACATGAAGTTAGTGAAACCAGTGGCCAGAGCGGACAACATTGATTCCTATTTAAAACTGCTGGTTAAGGATAAATGTAAATTCACTAAAATAGTAATTCACGTCGGCGGTAATGACTCCACCGATTACGTCGCTCGGAGGTCACTAAAGTTAATGTGGAATCGGTGTGTTCGTAGAAAGGCAATGAGTTTTCTCTGGCCCTCTCCCTAACCTGATCAATGATGAAATGATCAATGATGAGATGTATAACCTGATTAATGATGAAATGTATAACCTGATCAATGATGACATGTATAACCTCATTAATGATGAAATGTATAACCTGATCAATGATGACATGTATAACCTGATTAATGATGAAATGTATAGCCCCATGTCATCATTCCACTGCTGGCTGTTGAGGTGGTGTCCAAAAATCAATGTGGGCTTCGTAGACAATTGTCAGACTTTCTGGGGAAAACCTGGTCTGATTAGGAGAGACGGCATTCATCCCACTTTGGATGGAGCGGATCTCATATCTAGAAATCTGACCCAGTTTATTAGTGGACCTAATCCATGACAACCCAGAGTTCAGACCAGGAAGCTGGGTTGCAGCCTAACACACTTCTCTGTGCTTCCATTAGAGCAGTTACCCACCCAGTTACCCACCAAAAACCCTATAGAGATCGTGTCTGCCCCACGGCCACTTGAATGAATTAAATCAAAAGTAAACAGAAGAGCAGTTATACAAAATAACCTTATCAAAGTTAACACTACAACCGCAACAGTGCAACAAATTAGGATAATTGTCAGGCCCCTCGGAAGGACTCAGAAGCAGACACAGAAAATGTCTCTTAGGTGAGCTTTAATGACAAAATAAAAATGAAACAAGGATCAGGCAGAGGCAAAACAGTGAGAGGCCACAGTCCAAAATACCAAAAGTGGCAGAGGTACAGGCAAGGGCTAAGGCAGAGGCTGAGGCAGAGAGCAGTCCGAGGTCAAAGTCAGGCAGGGAGGCAGTGGTACAGGCAAGGGCTTGGCAAAAATCGGCGTCTTCTAGGGAAAAGAGCAAAAGTCACTGACAGGTCAACAAGGCTTGGAAAAATGGTAGGCTTGGAACAATAATGATAATAATAATAATAATAATAATAATAATAATAATAATAATAATAATAATAATAATAATAATAATAATAATAATTAAGCCTTTATTAGTCCCACAATGGGGAAATTACAATTCTCTGCATTTGACCCATCCCGGAGGAGCAGTGGGCTACTAGGAAGCGCCCGGGGAGCAACTGGGGGGTTGGGTGTCTCGCTCAAGGACACCTTGGCATGTTGGCTGTAGAGGGGTTCGAACCACCAACCTTGTGGTTACGGGACGAGCGCAATCTGACAAAGGCTTGAGGCTTAAATAGGGATCCTGATTGGCTTGATAATGGAGGTGATTGTTTGCAGGTGATGACACGGGCAGGTCAGCTCTAGGAAGACCCCCATAACCTGCAAACCACCAGAGGGCAAGAGTACTGAGGTCAGGCTGTGACAATAATTAAATGTGGACTCATAAATATCAGATCCCTGTCATCGTTAGCTTTATTAGTAAATTATTTAATGTCATATTTTGGTAGACCTACCAGTCAAGCCACAAGAAAACACAGGTTTTAAGTTAAAAAAGGGTTTATTTTGACAAAAATATTCAATAAAACGAACTACTACAAAGTAATTAATTAACAGAGTTATAAGCCCCGATAAAAGAAGTCAACAAAACATAATAACTCTATTGAAGAATAAGGCTAACAAAACAAGATGTTAACTCCATTAACAGACCTTTATGACTGAAATGTGAGGAAAACCTATATACTGGCTGATCAAACCAACAAATGCATACAGCCGAGGAGAACATAGACATTAACTAAAACGTAACAAAAAGAGGGTTAGGGTTAGGGCATCCCCCAATGCTGTCAGAGATCATGGTATGGTCCTCAGCCCCATCTTTTGTCAGACTGGGAAGGAGATCGCAGCAGGCAGGTAACTCAAAGGCAAAGAAAAATGAATGAATATAACTTGATTTACCAACTACCAACATGACAAACTAATGTAATCTAAATGTGCGTGCTTCCTCTAGAAAACAGTGCATTGTCAAACACTCCTCCCCTTCAAAGCTGAGAAAGAGGTTATCGCTGTGCAGTTGTCCTTTCCTGTATGTGATGGATTATGTGGTGGAATGGCTACATTGCCAGGTATCATCGGGTGTTCCATCCATTGGTGTCCTTCCTATTCTCAAGCCTTTGGACAGCCTTGTGGTCTGTCTCCAGTTTGAACTCTCTTTCCAGTAGGTAGTAGTCCAGGGCCCACTTGATTGCTAGTGCCTCCTTCTCTACCGGTGAGTACCGGACCCTTGGGAACAGCTTGCAGCTGATAAAGGCCACCTAGATATGCTGCTATAAGCCCAGACTTCACTGAGCACTGAGCTCCTCTATCCTCCTCTCTATCTCATGTCCTATTATTGCACATTACTAACTCTTCTTCTTCCCCCGAGTCTTTGTGCTTTCTCGATTCACAGGTTCCAATGGATGGTGGTTATACCTGGATTGTGGTGATGCCTCTGCCTTGGCCCTGCTGACACCCACTGCTACTATTATTATTATTATTATTATTATTATTAATTGTATTACTTTAACTGATGCCATTATGCTTTCATTATCATTATTACTATTTTATATCCACTGCTGCTGTTATTATCAGTAGTCGTAATTTTTCTATCTTTATTCTGCTTACTACTCTTATAGGAATAATTTATGTCAAATGCTTTGAAAGTGTTGTAACTCTGTTATGTTGTTCATTCTCTCCACATGACATCCTGTTTTAACTCAACTGTTTAGGGCCGAGGGTGGTTGGCTGTGTGTTGGCTGGTTTAGGGGTTGTGGACAATGGGGGGGTTATGGGGGTAAATCGCTTCATTTATTATGAGCTGAGGTTAAAGGCAGAGGGGCTGTGAGGGGGAATTTAGTGGGCGGAAAGGATAGTGCACTGCAAAGCACACAATTCAAAGAAGAGTGCCAAAAATTTGACAATACAGCTTGGGGTCTAGTGTTTCCCATTATGTTCCCTGGTTGAATTACTGCAAGCGGTATATGTATAGAAACCATTTCTGCTGAACGACAAGGCCAGGTTGAGGATCAGCGGCAAGCATTGGGCTGTGTATTGGCAAGCACCTCACGATACAATACGTATCAAGATATACGTGGTACAATTTGATATATCATGATATATTGCGATACAATTAAATACATATTGAGATATATTGCAATACTCTTTTTTTTTTTAGGAAAATGTAACAATAGATCTGAAAATACAACTTGCCCTGTAACAGCTGGATAGTCTTATATGTAGATCACATTATACTGATTACTCAATGGACAAATTGCATTAAAACTACCTAATTTAAAATCTCCATCAAATTTATTAGAAAAGTAAATACTGTATTTTTAAAGTACCATCAATACATCCATTATCTGTAACCACTTTTCCTATTCAAGGTTGTGGGGTGGCTGACGCCGATCGCAGCTGTCATTGGGCGGAGGCAGGGTTCTACCCTGGACAGGGTCTCCATGCTATCAGAGGGCACAAATGAACAGACATCAACCATTCATGCTAACACTCACACCTATTAGCAGCTTAGAGTCTTCATTGCATTGCGTGAATGAAGATGCTTGCAATTGACTTCAGTTCTAACCAATTTTTACATAAAAAACTATGAAATGAATAAAACCATTGAAAACAGCGCAATTGTGGTAAGAAATCTCAAGCAGTCTTGTTCTAACAGGAAAACAACAAGAAACTTGGACAAACACAATTAGATTGTAGATACTGTGCTTGATACAGTAAGGGTAAGAGGGTGGACAGAGGGGGTAAATAAGGGCTCTCTTTTGCCCATTTATTTTGAAGAAGAATAGATGCAAATGTTGAATAGATATTAAAAATGTTTTTTAACCGGATAAACAAAAATTTGCTAAAAAAAAAACAAGGTCTGTCATGTCAAGTGTTTCTAAAGCATCTGTTGTCTTACAGAAGAGGTGACTATGGCTCAGTAGTAAGGCAGGGTAATCCTTCAATTAGAGGACCAGTGGTTCGATCCCCGACTCCGCTAGTCCATGTGGGCAATGAAATGTAGTGTTCAAGCGCTTTGAGTCGTCAGAAGACTAGAAAAGCACTATACAAGTACAAGTCCATTTACCAATATATCTCTGTTAATTTCTCCCATTAGCAGACCAATATTGGATATATATATATATAATATAAAATTTGTGCATCATTTTGTAAAGAAGATCAGTTAGACGAATCAGGAATGTATTAAAGTAAGGAGCTCAGTGTTAGGAGGTTGGAAGTCTGTTTAATGAAATTTTGATACTGTTTTTCATATTTGTCTCTCTCCTCTGTTAAGCTCCTCTCTGTATCGGATCCATTGTCCTCTAAGCCCCTTCTGCTGCTCCATTACCTCTTTCACACACACACACACACACACACACACACACACACACACACACACACACACACACACACACACACACACACACACACACACACACACACACACACACACACACACACGCACACATATATGTATATATAGCTGGGTCAGTATCCTGTGACTTTAAGGGATAAAAAGCTGCGTTTATTGACTGTTTTTCATTTACATTTTTTGGCAGTGGATATGAAGTAAAACAGAGGAATACTGTGTATCTGCTGATAGAAGCTGTACTGGAGCATCATCGGATTATCCAATGGTTGGCAGTTGGTGGGTTATCAAGGCAGATGTTTTGATTGGTCAGAAGATCTAGTCATCTCTTTACATTTTTATTTATGAAGCTATTTGTCCTTAAAAACTGAATAAGTCTATGCACACCTGACTATTGTGTTGGAGGAAAGCAATAATTTAATGAAATGGGGAAAAGTTCACTACACTGCCTTACTAACTGCTGGAATATTCTTTTCTTTTCATAAAGCTCTATTTTCCTGGACCACTTCTTAATGAGGTCCTAACACGTTATAACAATGTCATGTAACTGGGGCTCCTGCTCCGGCAGACAACAGAAAAAACATAAACAGAGGTCATTGCATTTTAACAAACTTCCAGTAATGCCCTTTTATCATAACATATGTAGGTTTTCAAGGGAAAACGTATTTTCTCCCAGATTAGGTTGGTGTTTGACGTAGCACAAATACATTTCTTGTCAAATCGGTGGAAATCTATGTGACTTTGAGGATGGTTGCATGAATGGTTCAAACAAACGTGACTTTGGATGCCCCTGCACATGTCCCGCATGAAAGGAAAAGTCAAAATTTACTTATTTCAATGTTACGTTCAATTTAAACGTGACCTATTTTACTTCAGTTACGCAATAACCAAACTTATTTTAAGCCAAATGTTGATCTTTTACTAAACATTTCATTTTTGTTTTAATTCCCATTAACCACATATTTAAAAAAGTGCCCATAATCCGGGATAATGTGTTTCCCTCAAAACTTAATTGAAAAGGCCGTTTATTTGTTTGGCAAGATAATGTTTAGATCCACACACACACACACACACACACACACACACACACACACACACACACACACACACACACACACACACACACACACACACACACACACGCACACACGCACACACAAACATACACACACACATTGAAGTGTTAGGAAAAGCATTTCATTTCAAAAGAGTGACTATATCTTGGGCAAAATACTTTGAAGATGAGGGGAGCAAGCAAAGGGAGGGAACAAGCAAAACCTATAAGAAAAAAGATTAGATACGTAAAGAAGGGGAGGGGAAAAGGACATAACTGAGAGGGAGTGGATTACTTACCGTTTGAAACAAATAAATCTGTATTGTGTGAATCTGGCACAGAGAGAGAGAGAGAGAGAGAGAGAGAGAGAGAGAGATTTATTGCATCAGCAGACCCGCAAAGAACAGCGAGAGAGACGAAAATGACATATAACTCTTTAGTTGAAGTCATTTTCTTTTCTGAATAGATGTTATTTTTTTGGCAATTCTTTTGTTAATTCCTGTTAATATCAATGATGCGGCTCTGAACAAGGACAAAGGGAGCCACCTGCTGCACAAATGCCTCGAGGAAAATATGAAATCTGGAGCTGAGATACACAGATAGAGGTGGGTAAAAATAGTGTGTGTGTTTGTGTGTGTGTAAGGTAGAGGGACTTCAATTGTGTGCGTTATATAAAACACTAGAACAGTATTGTATCAGCTGACCCGTCAACAGTGATTGTTGTCTTCTGGGACCTTGACACACACCTGTGATTTATTTAGCTCTATGTTCTGCCGTTTGGTCTTTGATCTTGTGCAGAACATATCGTGTCTGAATTAACTTCCACCCAGCTGATGTTTATTTACGTGTGTATGTGTGTTGATAGGAAGCACCTGACTTGTAAAATGTTGTTTGTCAATCAGTGGCCCTGTGTCTATGATGTTACATTTGGAGGCTCCTATTGATTTCGTGTTAAATTCTCTTCCCCTGTAGGTGTTATGCAATAATAATAGTTTTATTATAAGCAGATCTAAAATAACCTTTCCATGAGTCTAAAGCAAATTTTCACAATTTTAAAAACGTTTTGGTTATTAGCTTTGACATAGAGAACAAAATACCCACATGTTTTCCAAAAAGAAATGGTCTCTGATAATGATGAGACACTGTTGTTGTTTGTACCCACATGTTTAAATATAGACTTGTCTTAGTTATTTATTGCCCAAGCACGAAAGTTATGTTTGAGGGCTTTAGGATGCACCTAAATTTGTGAAAATGTTCACCCATGTTAAATCTAAAGACTTCAAACGCATTTTGGTATATACCAAAATTTGGTAAACACATCAAAACCTTATAATATATTAATATATAATAATATTACAAAAAATATACAGTGATTTGCATCATGTTTTTTTAGCAGGCTTCATAGCGCCCCCTAATGTTTGGAAGACCTAAGTTGGGACATAGTTGCTCAGATATTGAGAGAATCTTTTACCCACATAGACTGCTAAAGGAACCTAAAATGCATAAATGAGTTAGCTTTATGCACTTCCAGAACTCTTGTCTGAAAGTCAATTGTTTTTTTCAATGGGTTTAGGTTAGATGAGGTCTGTTTTTAACAGAAGCTTAAAATGTCTTAGCGTTTAGTTCTACGATATGGAATACATCCGTAGATACCCCTTCTCCTGAATTTTGAAGCTTTTAAGTGTCTTAAAAAGGCGGTTGCTCACAAGTGGCTTGCATTCGCAGCAATTTTGTGTATACTCAAACTCATGCAACCATGGTGTAGTTAATTTTGTAAATGGTAAATGGAACTGCTTTTGTATAGCACCTTACTAGTCTTCCGACCACTCCAAGCGCTGTTACACTACAAGTCATTCACAGCCATTCATACGTATGATAACAGACATGTATGATACAGTGAGAGCTTTCCGAGCCAAGCTGCTCCTATGTCAGACTCAGAAAAATTTGTATCTTACTTAAATATGTTTTCTTTTTGCAAGGTACCCAATATCCTTTTTATCCTGTTTAATACATGTTGACCCTGTTTGGCCCTCGAAGTTGTCCCAGTTTTTGAGTTTGACACCCCTGCTCTAAAGGGATGCATCCACGAGGTAGTCTAATAAGATGCCTGGACCCCTCAGCTGGCTAAATCGAGAACTTTGCCTTCCGGCTCAACTTTGCCTTGCCTCCCTCTTCACAGCAATGGTCCGGTTCAAGGCCGCAGCGAACTTCCTGTCCATGTCACCCTCCATTTTACCCTTACTGGTGAAAAGACCCTCAGATACTTGATCGCCCTCGCTTAGGGAAGTGATTCATTCCCAATCTGAAGCATGCAATCTACCGTTTTCCGACATAGAACCATGGCCTTAGACTTGGAGGTACTGACCTGCATCAACGACTGCTTAACACTTGGCTGCAAACTGCCCCAGTGTGTACTGAATGTCCATTTAGAAAGAAACCAACAGAACCACATAATATGCAAAGGGCAGAGTTAGAATTCTGAAGTCTCCAAAACGCCAGCTCTCCTCCCCCAATACCAAACAGAATCTAGGAAAAAGGACATCCCTGGGGAGACCAACGTACACTGGTAACGTGTTTGACTTTGTTCATGGTAGAAGGACACAGCTTTCACTAATACAAGGACTGGATGCCTCTTAGCAACCATCCAGGTACACGTATTCCCACACTACCTCCCAAGTCCACATAACACATGTAGACTGGACTGGCAAAGTCCCATGCTGGTCGACAGTTTCACGGACAGGACGCAATCCTCATGGATCTATGGGAACCACAGCCCCAGTCTGCCAATCCAGAGGCACTTTCCTTGAGCTCCATGCGACACTGAAAGGCGTGTCAGCCATCACAGCCTAACAATGTCCAGAGCCTTCACTATTTTAAGGTGAATCTCATCCGCCTTGCCGTTGAGGAGTTTTTTTTGCCTACCTGAGCAACCTTTGCTAGTCTTCAAACTTTGCGTTGGTCGGGTTTTTCCCTTTCTGAGTCTTCTAATGTTTTGCCAGAGCTTCCTTAAGGCTAACTGAAAGTCCGTCTCCATATTCTCCCTGAACTCCTTCAGCACCCGGGTTTTTTGCTTTGGCAACTGCCGCAGCTGCAAAACCTATGGCCAATTGGTACCTGTCTGCTGTTTCCAGAGAACCCTGGGCCAGCAAAGCTTCAACAAACAAGTTCTTAGGTTGCCACCGCAACAGGCATAGATGACCTTCTGTGCACAACTCCTAGCAGCCACTTCCACATAGCCGTTTTGAGCATGTGCCACTCTGATTCCATGACCTCAGTCTCCCCCAGGATAATAAAGACATTCTTCTGGAGGTAGGAGTTGAAGACTTTTCTGACAGGGGCCTCAGACAGATGTTCTCAGCTCTGCCTCACTATATGTTTGGGTTTACCAGGTCTGCCCGGCAGCCTCCCATGTCACCTGATCCAACCCAACAGCAGGTGTCGATCAGTTGACAGCTCTGCTCAGCTCATTTCACTTCCTGCCTCCGCAGCCATGTTTTCTTATTTTTGTCTTTAGTCAGTATTTCCTGTTTTATTTTGTGTTACTTACCTATCCTCTGGTTTCAGATAACTTCACCTCCTCCTTTTTTGTATTTTTCTGCCTTTGTGATTGTCTGCCCGCCTATAATTTAATCCACCTGTGTCTAATCACCCACATCTCCCCAGTGTATTTAAACCCTGTCTCTGTGCCAGTTGGTCTTTGTCCTTCTGATCGCTACCTGCTTATCCTTGACCACGTTTTTGACTTTTCCCTGCCTGATTTGTTTGCCTGTTCTGACGGCCTACCCGTGTACCAAACCTATGCTGACAAGTAAAGACTACACCTTATCTTGTATCCAGGTTGGGCTATTGAGTCCTGTTTCTCCTGTGGTTCCACATATTGTAACAGCTCCTCTCTTCACCTGAGTGTCTAAGACATACGACTGCAGATCTGATTAAAACAGCACAGAGGATCGTAGGAACCAAGCTCCCGACTCTGGACACGGTATATGCTAGCCGTCTACACAAGAAGGCTAGCAACATCAGCAAGGACCCAACCCACCCAGGTCACAGTCTGTTTGTCCCCCTGCCATCGGGGAGAAGGTACAGAACAATAAAAACCCGCACAAACAGACTGATGAACAGCTTCTTCCCCAGAACAAAGCACCAATTTGGTTCATACCAGGCAGGCTGTTCTTCCAAATCACCCCCCTCAAGGTTTCTCCATCGTCTAGTTGGTATTTTTAATTTGGTACTTTCAATTTACTTATCCCCTCCCACACCAGCTCCAGTTTATTCTCTGCCAGAGAGGTGATATTCCACTTCCCTAGAGCCAATCCGCAATGCCAGGATAGCCAATGATCGCTGCCCGGCTCATTATTTACCCGTCCAAATGCCTTTCCCTGTGTGTGGTTGGCCCACCAGAGGGTGGTTAATGTTGATTGTTTTTTTAGGCTGTGCTTGGCCCGCGCCCTATATGCCAAGGCCAGGTTACCCTCCTCTGGGATCACTTTGCCATGGGAGACCTTAACCTGAGCTTTTATCCCGGCAATCACGATTCATTGGAGGGAAAATTGAAAATCCAATCACAAATTCCCATTGACTTATAAACATGGGAACCAGTCGGGTTCCCCAGCTCACTTCCGGGGTTCGGGTTCATTTTACAAACACATCTTTGAGGACTTAAAAAAAGAACGAATTGTCCAAATGAGTAATCAGTTAGGGTGTGGTGTCGTAATTTGGCTTGAGATTGGAGTGACTCTATTCTCCTCCCTAATCCCTTTTAGCATTCAAACGCATTTTGGTTTACTTGAAAACTCAGGAACCTTTGGGAATATACTGTGATTGAGTTCACATTGTTTAGTGTGTTCCATAGCACCCTCTAATATGTGAAAGGTCTTAGTTGGTATATTCTTAATACTACATCACAAGCTCTGAGCATTGCATGGTCACATAGATTCATTTTGTTAATGTGTTCACCACAAAAAAAGGATCCTACTTGCCTTTCCGTTGGCATTGGTTTTTTTTGGCACAAAAGAAATTGACAATAAGTGTCCCTATACAAGAAAACAATACATTGCATTTTGTGACTATTTTACTAACTGCTATGATACTGGGCTATTCCAAAACACCCTGACTACATCCAACCATAACTGTAGGCTATCGAACTATAGTATGTGGTCAACAATCATCATTGTATGTTTACCATTAATGTAGTATTTATGTGCTGGTTCTGGAGCTTTTGACCACATCACATGTTTTTCATCAGCAGCTGAAATTTGCTCTACTGTTTGTCTCAACAGTTAATGCTCAAATGTTCATTATTCTGAGGACTTTAAGGACTTCCCATCCATATTGGCTGGGAACACAGCTGACCTGCTGATGAGAGCTGTGTATCAGTTGAAAGCTACAGAAGAAGCTATGATTTTGGACTTTTGGCAACTTAACCATACGTTCTAAATTACAAATAGGGTTAGGGAAATACACTTGAATAATTAAAATGTCAAACATTTACTGCATGCGTACCAAATGTTTCTACTGGATGATAAAATGTATTCAAGAATACTTTAATATTTTTGCATCAGGTCTGTAGTGATGGCAGATTTTATCTGGGCCCATGTGTGGTGGGGCAGAAGAGGAATTAGCATTCTGCTGATTATTTGGATTGTAGGTGAGTCTTTGATTTTTTTTCACTAGAGAGAGTGTCTCCATCTCCATTCTCTACTTGTCCACCAATGTCCTTGGACCTTTTCTCCTGTCTCAGTCACCTCACTCCCGCATCCAGCCAGTGTTGTTTTGTTTTGTGGTTTGTTTAAGAAATGCTTTATATAACTGTTGGATATTGTTCAGTCAAAACAGTTTATTTACCAGGCTAAATTCTTAAAATCACCTTCTTCATCTTCTCCTTGTCTATGATTTAAATGGAATCTATGATTATATAAATATTTGTTATTTCTTAAGTTTTAAAAATGTTGACGGAAGATGTTTTCTAGATTCCCAATGTTTGTGAGCGGCAGGCTCACATCCCTCTGTGCAAGTTGAATTCTGGACCATGGTTGACGCCAAACTAGTTGTGATGTCATACAGCCTGCAGGTGTCAAACTGAAATTTAAAGAGAAACTTTCCCTCTTCAACAGATGAATGTGAAAGCAACGGCACATTCAATTCAATTAAATTCAGTTTATTTTGTATAACCCAGAATCACAAATTACAAATTTGCCTCAGAGGGCTTTACAATCTGTGCACATGCGACATCCTCTGTCCTTCCCTCACATCAGCACAGGAAAAACTCCCCTAAAAAACCCCTTTAACAGGGAGAAAAAAGGAAGAAACCTCTGGGAGAGCGACAGAGGAGAGATCCTTCTCCCAGGATGGACAGAATGCAATAGATGTCATGTGTACAGAATGAACAGTATAACAGAGATACAACACATTCAATGTATATGACATAAATGATTCATATAATAAGAGTAGTAAGCAGAGTAACAAAGGGGGAAAAAATGAATGGGAGGGGTGGAAGCAAAGCTAATATGCGTAATGGTACAGGTAATAGTAATAGTAATGTGACTAGTAAGGTGTCAGCAGGGCCATAGCAGGATGCACGACCACAGTCCAGGTACAGCCATGATTTACAGCGGGTAAAATAAGTATTGAACCTCTCACCATTTTTCTCAGTAAATATATTTCTAAAGGTGCTATTGACATGACATTTTCACCAGATGTTGGTAACAACCCAAGTAATCCAAACATACAAAGAAAACCAAACAAATAAGTCCAGAAATTAAGTTATGTGTAATAAAATGGAATGACACAGGGAAAAAGTATTGAACATGCTTACTGAAATGTATTTAATACTTGGTACAGAAGCCTTTGTTGGTAATGACAGCTTCAAGACGCCTCCTGTATGGAGAAACTAGTCGCATGCATTGCTCAGGTGTGATTTTGGCCCATTCTTCCACACAAACAGTCTTCAGATCTTGAAGGTTCCGTGGGCCTCTTCTATGAACTCTGGTCTTTAGTTCTTTCCATAGATTTTCTATTGGATTCAAGTCAGGTGATTGGCTGGGCCATTCTAGCAGCTTTATTTTCTTTCTCTGAAACCAATGGAGAGTTTCCTTGGCTGTGTGTTTGGGATCATTGTCTTGCTGAAATGTCCACCCTCGTTTCATCTTCATCATCCTGCTAGATGGCAGCAGATTTTTATCAAGAATGTCTCGGTACATTTTCCCATTCATCCTTCCTTCAATTATATGAAGTTTGCCAGTGCCGTATGCTGAAAACCAGCCCCACACCATGATGTTCCCACCTCCAAACTTCACTGTTGGTATGGTGTTTTTGGGGTGATGTGCAGTGCCATTTGACCTCCAAACATGGTGTGTATTATGGCAGCCAAAGAGTTCAATGTTGGTCTCATCTGACCAGACTATATTCTCCCAGTATTTCACAGGCTTGTCTAAACTGTTAAACAAGCTTCAACATGCTTTTTCTTCAGCAATGGAGTCTTGCGTGGTTAGAGCGTGCATACAGGCCACGGCGGTTGAGTGCATTACTTATTGTTTTCTTTGAAACAATTGTACCTGCTAATTCCAGGTCTTTCTGAAGCTCTCCACTAGTGCTCCTTGGCTCTTGGACAACTCTTCTGATAATTATTTTCACTCCTCTGTCAGAAATCTTGCGAGGAGCACCTGGTCGTGGCCGGTTTATGGTGAAATGATGTTCTTTCCACTTCCGGATTATGGCCCCAACAGTGCTCATTGGAACATTCAGAAGTTTAGAAATCCTTCTGTAACCAATCCCATCAGTATGTTTTGCAACAATAAGGTTGTGAAGGTCTTGAGAGAGCTCTTTGCTTTTACCCATCATGAGATGTTTCTTGTGTGACACCTTGGTAATGAGACACCATTTTATACACCATCAGTTGGGACTGAACCAGCTGATATTCATTTGCACTGACAAGGGGCAGGATTGCTTTCTAATTACTGATAGATTTCAGCTGGTGTCTTGGCTTTCCATGCCTTTTTGCACCTCCCTTTCTTCATGTGTTCAATACTTTTTCCCTGTGTCATTCCATTTTATTACACATAACTTAATTTCTGAACTTATTTGTTTGGTTTTCTTTGTATGTATGGATTACTTGGGTTGTTACCGACATCTGGTGAAAATGTCATGTCAATAGCACCTTTAGAAATATATTTACTGAGAAAAATGGTGACGTGTTCAATAATTATTTTACCCGCTGTATAGAAGCCTGCGAAGCGAGAAAGCACAAAGACTCCAGGGTAGAAGCAAAGTCAATAAGCGTAATAGTACAGGGAATAATAATAATAATGTGACTAATAATGATAGTGGTAGTAGCAGTGGGTGCACATACAGTTAGTCATTCTGCATGGTGGAGTTAACTTAAGTGACTAGGATAGTTTTTCCGGATATCTTACTGTTGAGGAAGGTTACATTTTTTCTTGACTTTGGTTCTCTCTTTCTCCCTATCATTTCTTTTTTATTTCTTCAGTCCCCCCATCCTTCATGCAGCCTCCTCTCCCTCTCTCCCTGCCGGTCCACATGTCGGTTGTCCCTTCACCCTGGCAGTTCCTCCCTCTGTCTCAGGTGGAGCTGGGCCCTCTTTTCTCCAACTCCAGCCCCTTCTCCTTCACCCAGAGCCTGTTCATGGTGCGCCCACCTGGCAAGGCCCCCAGACCTGGTCTCCAGGCTTCATTTGGCCCTTACTCAGTTACACAGGTAATGGAAAATGAGCAGACAGAGATCAGTGTGTTAATTGACTGGTAATGTGAATGTACACAAATTCTACTGAAACTGCTCATGCTACCTAGTAACATACCTCTTCCTATTTCCACAGCTCGTATCCGAGCCTGTACTCCCTTTCTCTCCCCTTCTGTCTGCCTCCCTCCTCTCAGAGCATGTGGAGATAGAAAGGGATGAGGGCGGGCAGAAGAGGTTCAGGGTGGGGATGCTGTTCCATAGGCGGGGTGGCAACAGCAGCCGAGGGACCTGCATCACCCTGCATGCCTTCAAGGAGACAGAGGAGCACAAGGCCTCCTGTATCACACAGGTGAGGACCACATTCTATCTCTACCTAGTGCTTTCGCTCTTGCCTTCTCCTTTATTCATTACACCACTTCCCTTTCTTAACTCTTATCTGTCCGTCCTGTTTCCCAGCTTCCTCTAGGGCTGTGCGTTGTAACTCTGACACTGCCTAATGATTGGTTTGAGGATCCACACACCAACCAATCAGATCAGGATTTGGAAAAATGGCACAGTAACACCCACCATCGTCGCCGGATGCAGAAGCGAGAACGGCCGAGGAGGGGACATCATCACGGCAACTTTGTCAACCATCAGCATACAACTTCTCCTTCACTGAGGTGAAGTGTTAACAGACACATAATATACACATTTTTGAGTTCATACTTTTAGTTTTAGTTTCTAGTTGGGCATGTTTAAATGGTATGATGGGTATTAGAGAGGGACAAGGGCTCTCCCAGTGCATCAGAATAGCATGCCTCACTGGCAATGGGAGAAGAGTTAAAGGTTCAACATAATAGAAAAGCATGGATAGTCATTGATATAGTAAACTAAACAGGCCCACTAAAGCTTTGTTTTCGTGCTCTTGGCACTGTAGCACGACATCTGCGGAGGTGAGAGCATGTACAGGGCGTGTATACTAGATGTCCTGTTCGTTGAATTATTCTACTAAATGCCAGGGTGTGAAGAATCAAAGAGACAACGAGTGTAACTCATAGATAGACTATGTGTAACCGCCCATAAACCAACCTCTGCAATGCCCAGGAGGGATTGCAAGTATTTGTAAACTCTTATCTTATATTCATTGACTATTTTATTGCCCAACACAAGTGTGTTCAGCATGCTTGTAAAAACAAAAAAAAACATGAACAAGACAACATTACACTGTGATATACAAACTAGCATATCCTACAAAAAATCAGTTCACAAACAACACACAAACATTTCCCTCTGATATGAACTCCTCCCCCTTCCACCATCTCAACCCGACTCCTTCTGGTATCAACATTCCATCTTCTCTTTTACCTATTTCAGGGCTGTCTTATTAAAAAATAAAAAACAAAAAAAATTATCTGAACAGGCCCTTCCAAATGGGTCTTGGGGTGGTTCAGAAATGGCAAAGGGGCATCAGAATAAGACCTCTGTTTTTACAGTAAAACCTTTCATTTCTAACTTCACTGAATTAAAGTATAAAAATAAAAATATTTACCATAAAATACTGACCCCACCCAAAGCCTCTGCTTAACCAAAACCCAGCTACAAAGAACACTGAAACACTGATCATCCTACATTGACCATTGACCTTGACCAGCATACCTTATTTATATCTCTGTATTCTCACAACATGGAGTGGAAGAAAGTTTAAACTTTTAAATACCTTAAATAAGCTTTTATAAATGTGCATCTGACATGTACAGCGTTTTAAAAAGAGTTAAAGCCTTGCTATTGCAATAACCTGCTGAAAATATGCCTAAAAGGACAACGATAACCTTACAGTCAAACAACAGTGCCTAAAATAATATATTTATTTAGAAAACAGGAAGGGAAAAAGCCAAAAGACTGTTAAAACTCCAAATAGTAGTATAAACATTAAGAAGCCTGTTGTTAAAGGGAGATCTGAAACAGTCAAATAAAGAAATCTCTCAATCAAATATTGGTTGAAATAAATCCACAATTAAGATGAAGCTCTAGTGTAACTTCAGTTAGGAAGTGGCATGCTTTTGCATACATCCTGCCATTCACCACTTTCACACATGGTCAGTTCTAATCTCTGTGCTGTAATTGTTTTGTGCTGTCAATTTTGATATCAGCTGCTCTCATCAGCTGGCAACATCCGTTCAATAGCAAAGCAACAAGTTTACATTGTTAGCCCATCATCTGTCTGCTGTCTCCTTTTGAATAAGATTCTCTCTCTGCTTTTTGTATGTTCATGCTGTTGTTAAACAAGCCTTCCATCACTGCTCAGTCTCAGCAGAGTCATCACTCACCACCACCTGAGTCTAGACTTCATGAGGGACAGACACTCCTTGACTACACATCTCCCTGTGGAGTCTAAACTCCAAAGACTCTCTGTCAAGACTTTATTATCATCAGCTATGATAAACAATATTTTTACTTCGCTTGCTTTGTCTCTCTGGATTGAAACACAGTTTGAATCAATTATAGGGTGAGTTATAAGAACAGAAGAGCAAAGAACAATTAACAGAGAGTTAGTTTACTTGCTTAAGGAACTGGGTTTTAATGCAAAAGTCGTAAAGAAAGCACGGCAGGACGTATATTTAAGTCTTGGAGTGTGGAAGTGAATGAACCTGTATAAAGAGTAATGCTTCTCTAATGCTGTGTTCACACCAAAAGAGAAGTGGACCTTTCACGAATGACGTGAATACCCTCAATTTGCAGTTTTGGGAGTATTTGATTTGAAATATTTCAACTTATCTGTGGGCACCCAGAGCTCGACCTCATAGTTGTACAGGGGCCGGACAAAACTATGTGTATAGATGTAAGTGTTTAAACTCTAGACTGTATATGGTTAAAATATAACATCACAACCGCATTTATGCCTATTTTGAGCGTTGATGGGTAAAATGAAAGCAAAGCCTAGGACTAATTTATCCAAACTCCATTCAGAAAACAATCATTTTAAAAGTAAAATAACTAAGAGAATAAAATATAAAATAAATAAAATAAATAAAATAAATAAAATATAAAATAAATAAAATAAATAAAATAAATAAAATAAATAAAATAAATAAAATAAATAAAACAGTTTAGTAAACATTAAAGCGATGACATCACATAAAAGCCAGTCTGTAAGTTTTCAGTCTCGACTTTGGAACAGCCAGAAGGGCCCCACCTGAGGATCTAAGGCTGCGAGCTGGCTCATACGGGGTCAACATTTCTACTATATAATTTGGGGCCAGACCCAGACGTGCTTTAAAGGTAATCAGTAAAATCTTAAAATCAATTCTAAAACGAACAGGCAGCCAATGAAGAGAAGCCAGGGTGATGTGATATCGTCTGTTAAAACCAGTAAGATAAGGGTATAAAAAGGTTGTTGCATGAAGCCCATTATGTTTAGGCAGGAGGAAGAGGTCTATTTATAGCAGGGAAATTGTGCATGGACAGAGTTTCCATGGATCCCTGTTTTCCTCTCTGTGGTGTAGATGATGATGATCATTAACCATGTGACAAATACATGCATGCTTTCATTCAGATACCCTCTAAGTGTTGATGAGGACACCCAGGGGCATGTTCCATGGGCCCTCAGATACCAACGGGTCGCCATGAGAAATCAAATACAGCTTTACTACTCCTACTCCGACACTGTGGACGACCTAAATCTGACACCAACAGGGTATGTGAATGAATCAGAACATGTAGAGAGTAAAATATTTTTGCCGCCCTAGAATTATTTTCTGTCATTCTCCAACATCTATTGATCTACTGGTACCGATTGACCCTCCATCCAGGTGTGTGGAGGACAGAGCAGCTCAGTCGCAGAGGCAGCTCTTCCATATCAAAGCAGTGACACTGAAGGAGGAAGTGAGAGAGCAGAGCAGGACCAATGAAGAAGAAGAAACATGTTTGCACAGGCAGGAAGAGGAGGAGCTTAACTTGGACCCCCATGTCATGATTCGGTATCACAGGGGCCCGGTCCTGATCGGACAGCCAATCAGAGTGTCTTTGAATCTGAGAGCTAACTTCAGTGGTGAGCTTGTTGTCATAAGGTAAACACAAAATGATATCAGTACCAAACTACTTTCAAGTTGTTAAAATGCAGTTTTTTATTACAGTCTGTATCACTAGCTAAAAACCACTCTTATAGTTCTACACTCAAAATCTGTGTGTGTCTTTAGGCTGAAGGTGAAGAAGGGCTTGGTGTCGATGGTTGCCAAGAAAACTCTGACCTCTGACTTGTGGGCAGTGACCCTGGAGAGAAGACAAGGCTCCAAACACGATGTGGTGTCTATCCTGTGCCACAAACACAGCACACTCAAGCACACACACAAGTAGGTCAAATTTTAAATCACAGTAGCCAGCAAACACACTAAATGCCCCCTTGTACATTAAGAAAGTCGACAAACACCATTGGGATACCCGTTATCACGGATTGTGTATTAAGGTTTTGTTGAGCCAGCGTACGCATAGAAGGCCTGGCTCTGTCGAACCTGCTTCTTACTGCACCCCTATGGGCATTGCTCCAATGTCTCTGGATCCCAAGGTTCATTGAGTGGACTCGAGACTGGTTGCTTGCAGGCCAGAGGCTAGCTGGGGATGAAGCAGGTTGGGAGCTAGCATACCGGGAATCAGGGTTTTTTAAAACATCTCTCAGCCACTACAGAAAGCTCCTCAGCCATGGCTGTGAAGTAACCTTCAGATGTGTCATTCTAAGAGCTGCCTCTTTCTACCCCTCAAATCATTTTCATAATTGGTCAGTTCATACTTTCACCGTGTCAGGAAAGTAGGTTTGGACCATGACAGACCTTTACATACTAGTGTGGCACTGGGAGTCTTTGAGAAGACAGGTAATTATTAGCCCCCCCTCTATTTTTTTTAATTCATTAAAATCTAAGGTCTCAGAAACATATACTATTTCTCTCTCTTACTTACCTGTATCACTCTGTCATTGGGTCTTTGACTGGGATGTGTGATGTTTTTATTTCTTCTAAGCCCAACATTGTCAGCAGAGGGCGCTCTGTATTATACTGAGCATCAGCAGCTCACGCCAGTAGAGCAGAAGAAAGCCGTCAGTATGTGATGAGCGAAGTATAAATGGAACAGAGAGCGCTTCTGACCTGATTTGTATTTTCATATATTTACAGGAAATTAAATGTGTTGCACCAGAGTGAGCTTTGTGTCATTCTTGGTCCTGTAACACTAGCAGCTCAGTCTCTGATCTCTGTTGCCCTGCAGTCCCACTTTACTACAGCAGGTGGTTTGTCTGTCAGTCCACGGCCTGAGGCAGAGCTTCGGTGTTGCCATGACGGTGTCTGCTTACTGGTGGGTGGAGTATTCTGGGCATATCAAACCCCTATTGCCACACGGAGCAGCAGTGAGCATCTTCTCATTTGCTGATCGACACATCTTTAGCATCGCTCCCATCACAGAGGTACTTCATATATTTAGTCATTCATTTAATCCCAATCCAAGGAGAATCATTTTTATCATCTTTCTAATTTTTAAAGATTCATAGAATCTGATCTGTTTAAACATATTTTTTCTAATCCTCTATCCTCAGAGTAACACAATCATCAACACGGCCATACTGACCAACCAGCCAGTGTCACTTCCTGTCATCGTGCTGGCCATAAACCATAATGGGAAGGTGTCAGATGTCACCTCTGCAGTCACGTGCCACTCTACCAACGAGGACACTGTCAAGGTGCAACACAGTCAAACAAATGTGTTAAAATATTAGCCTCATATTAAAGAAAGTGTAGGTTTGCTCTTTAATTGTGTTACCCAGATTCGGAAGAATAACATCATCTTTTTCCAGGAAAGAGCCAAAACATAGACTCATCAGATGTAGACTGTGGTATAAGCCTTCCATTGGATGAGCATCAAGCAGGATTCTCCTCCCCTTCTGCTATCTACACTATGTACCCCATCACTACATACTGTGCTTATAGCCTCCTAGGTTGACTGTTAATGGTAAATGGTAAATGACTAGTTCTTATATAGCGCATTTCTTCCGACCACTCAAAGCACTTATACACTACTTGTCATTCAACCATTTACACCCATTTTTTAACTGATGGCAGGGGCTACCATGCAAGGTGCCATCTGCCAAACTAACTAATCGTTGTCTTGCCCAAGGACACATTGGTATGGACTGGAGGAGCTGGGGATCGACAATCTTCTGATTGAGTGACGAACCGGTCTAACTCCTGAGCCACAGTCCCACCTGTGATTAGTTTAAATCTCTAACAAAATGATAATGTTTGGAGCGAGACCTTTCTATAGCGCGGACTCAGCCTTGTGGAGATAGGTTTGGCTGGGCAAGACCAGCCAAAATAAATCTTAACCTATAGCCCAATTCCTAGTTCTTTTCACAGGTTTTAATTGCACCTTGGGATGCATTGTGGGGGTCAAACTTTGTCTCCGTCATTGTCTCTGTTCAAGGATGATCTTTGAAATCATAAACCACCATGAGAGCGATTAAGTGGATCTTTGAGATTGAAAGTTGGTAACAATTTCTATGTCTATTTCTATAATTTATTGTATTATATTGTATTATACATGCTTTTATAACAATAACTGTGGCCCAGTGATAGAGCGGGGTCGTCCTCCAATCAGAGGATCCATGGCTCCGGTAGTCCATTTTGGTGTGTCCTTTGGCAAGACACTTAACCCATAAATTGCTCCCAAGGCTGTGCCATTGGTGTGAGATTGGGTATGAATGTTGGATAGTGCCCCGATGGGCAGGTGGCACCTTGCATGGCAGCCCCTGCCATCCGTGTATGGGTTAGGGTTAGGGGAGAGAGGTTTTTTTTAATCGTGTTGCTGGGAACCACTCACCATCGACTGTTTCCCACTACAATCCTCCTATCTCTCATTGAGGCCTTTAGGGTGTATGGTGTCTAATTTTGAAATCCACGTTTTTTCGGCTCTCTTTCTTTGGGGTGTAGTCCATCTGGGCTTTGATTGTATGACTGTAGTTTGTACAGCATTCCATCCATGGTGTATGAAGTGTTGGACTAATGGTGTGTGTTTCTCTTTTTTAGAACATCCTGTCGGTTTTTGTTTCTCCTGTAAGCTGCAATGACACTATAGTCTTGTAATGTTTGAATGTTGGTTGTGTAAGTCCTAAAGTTATTTCTGATTACTCTGACTAACTTGACAGCTGAGGGTGAATATGTGGTGATAAAAGGGAGGATAGAGGAGAGCACATTAGGTTTGGTCTGTGTGCCTTTAGACTTTTTTTCTCAGAAAGATCCTAGAGTAGCCTCTGCTGGCCAGAGCTTTGAACAGCACGTTGACTGCATGTTAAACATTTTGGTGCATATTTTGTGGAATCGTAACAATTGTGATTTCACCAGACCAGCATAAGTGTGTTTGGAATGGTAACTTGTTTTATAGAGTAGAGCATGTGTGTCTGTCTCTTTAAAGGAGACTTTAATGTCCAGTGTGTGTGTCTGTTGGAACAGTGCACCTTTAAAAGTGGTGGTGTCCAGAAGGTCCACAGAGGTCAAGCTGCTCGTGGATTTGAGTTCGATAGAGCTGTTGTGGTTGTTCAGAGTGGTCAGAAACACATCAAAATCCTGTCTCGAATGAGGCCACACCCCCCATATGTCATCCAGAAACCTGTAATAATGTGAGGGTTTCTTTTGACACGCTGCTAAGGCCGAGGCATCACATTTAGCAATGAATATGTTGGCATATGCAGGGGCGAATTTCTTCCCCATAGCTGTGCGTTTGGTTTGTAGGAAGAATTCCCCATTAAATTGGTCATTCATTTTTGGTCAAATTATTGTCCAGTAGTTGTAGTAAATCTTTGTCTGGTCTTTGTTTTTGTCTGGGTGTTTCTGAAACCCGTCTTTGATGGCTTGAATGCCTTCTCCAATGTCAATATTCGTGTAGAGGCTTTCCTAGTAGGTAGCTTTTTTGTTTTGCATTCATGAACTTTTTTTCATAGAGGCTCTGCATGGTTTTGTTAACTATAGGAATGGTGTCATGGTAAATGGGTTCAGACAGTTTAGTGTAATATTTAACATAATTGAATTGTCTATAACCTTCCCATAAGTATTGTACTCTGTCCATGATGACAATTGCACTGCCCTTGTCGGCTGGCATGATGATGATATGTTTGTTTCTGCTCAGTTCAGTCAGAGCCTGTACCTCTGGTTTGTTGAGGTTTGGTGTCACATGTTGAATGTGAAAAGCAGAGTCGAAATGCTGAAGGTCAGCCTTCGTGAGGGCAGGGAGTCCACTCTGATTTGGGAGTAAACCAAAACAGTAACGTTTCTGTCTGTCAAACCAAAACAATAAGCTGAATGAGGCTTTAAGAAAAGGGCATTAGAGCTGAGGGTAACTGCAGTTATTGATAATTCTCTGTGGATTCGTCACTACAAGCGATATCTTTCACATTACACATATTCATTTAACTAATTGATGATATGATATTGATTAATGCTATTTAAATAAGTGATATTGTTACATTTTAACATTCAATTGATACACAACAAAATGTATACTTAATGTAAATACTGTACTAATGTCCTTTAATTACCAGTTTAATGGGACTCTTCTCCTCTGGTCTTCTCTATAACCACAGGTGTCCGGTGATTGCTCAACCCTCTTTGTGGACGGCAGTGAATCAGGGTTGGGTAACACCTGTGCAGTGGTGGAGTTTCTACTGGGTGCGCTTCGTGGCTCTGTGTGTGTGGAGGTGTGGGCTCCTTCAGTGCCCCTGCGAGTTTCCTTGGCAGACCCTGTTCTCAACGCCATCGATGGCTGGAACCACTTCACAAAGACAGGGTAGAAACCCCCCTGTAGTTTATTTAGCCAATTATAGTTCATGCAACAGAGCAAATACAATACAATATAGTTTTGCTGGTAGTTATGTAAATAGACAAGGTAATCCACAAGATGCTACATACAGCAATGTATTCCCACAGACATTCTCATCTGGGAACAAGATTAGATTTTAGTGCCATTATCAGTCTGACAGGCTCTGAAAGGTTCCCTGTGGAGTTTTTCTTGTAGACATTCAGTACTTACCAAAATCGCTCTGCAGTCCCACCACTTGCGGGGATAGGCATCTGGGTTGGGTGCAATATGAGCCGGATGGCAGCCAAAGGCAGGGACCCAGGCTTGCCAACCCAGGAATCGCAGACTAGCTTTATGGACGTGGAATGTCAACTCTCTGGTGCCAGAGGTGGAGCGGTACCAACTAGATATAGTCAGGCTCACCTACACACACAGCACTGGTTCTAGAACCAAACTTCTGGAGAGGGGCTGGACTCTAACCTTTTTCGGAGCTGTTCTTTGTTCTGAACGGATCAAAATCCATGGCAGACCATTTACAGAATTGAACAAGTTTTGGCGCAAGTTACATGTTCAAATGTAAGTAAATGTTTGTCTAATATGTAGCATTTGTAGTACTACAACGAGGTTAACTAACATGTCTAGCTATCCCGCTACTTGATTTTCACCAATTTAAAACCATTGTGTTACAATGTATTTAAGCTTTGGCCTTGCAACCAGCAGCTAACTTTTCCCTCTCCATTTACCTCTATGGTAAGTAGCTAGCGTGCGAGCTGGCTTTGTTGATGTAAATGATGGTCATGTCATACATTTACTCGTTAACCAAACACCAGTCTGTTCATAGCTTTTGCATCTATAATTTTGCTGCACTGAAGCTAACATCAGCTTGCTATCTAGCTATTTAGCTAGCTAGCTAGCTAGCGTTACTATGTGCTAGTGGACTCAGCAAACTCTGTTTCAGTAAAGTTAGGCTTTATGCGCACAGACTGCTCGAATACTTTAGAAATGTGATGTTACATGTTGTGAATTACTTGGTTCATTCAGAAGTGCACTTTTTGGGGGTTTATTTACTTTAGGCTACAGTTTGTCGTTGATTCTATGTTTTTGCATAAAGTGCTACTGACAGATACCTAAATATAACGCAACCTCTTACCATATCACCTTCTACATCCAGAGTTAACTCTCTCCCTCAGTCCCCCAAATAGACTGTGTGGTCACTGGTTAACTAGACCCCAACAGCAAAGTAACATACTGAAATGAGCATGTAAATGTGTTTTATCAACTAATTATTTTTAGAATGTTTACCATGCACGTCCCATTATAACTCAATGGTCGTTTTATTCTCATAAGGGACCAGCACAGCCGTACCTCTGGAAGAGGTGAGTGGGCCAGAGCCGGTGCAAGAGCAAGATGCATGCTGACCGTGAGGACTCCTATGAAAAGCAGCTGAAAATGGAGACTGAGAGGACAGAAAACAATTCGTCCTTGCTGAGGAGGCTGAAGCTGACCGTGCTTTAGCTGCAAGAGGCTGAGAAAACAGCTGCTGGAGAAGAAACTTGCTTCAGATTCAACCCATGATGTATAGGCTAATTTCTGTTGATCTTGATAAAATAGGTTTGTTCCATGAAGTATATTGTGAAATGTTTTAGTGACCAACTATGTATTTCCTTGTTGGTGGTGTTGCCTAAAACAATGAAAAGCGCAAATAAAACCTCATTTCGACCCCTCACTCCTGTTGTCTCTGCTAGCCTGCTGTGTAAACCACAATTACAATGTTTAAGTAAAACTAGTGAAATGTGTTTCTTGTATTTGTTACACTTGCATTTACAGCAGTTTTCAAGGAAAAGTTTGGCCTATACATATTTTGCATTGATTAACAGTTTAAGTACACTAAAACCAGCTTACTTAATAAGGACTAAAAAACATTCACATTTGAAAGGAATTTTCTTTATTGACAATCATAACTGATTATCAAAAAAGTTTAAATGTAATGGACATATTGGGTAAAAATATTGAATAGAAGAGAAACCTAGTCTATTTGTCAATCTACATCAAATCCACCTCTGAGGTGGGATCCAAATTATCCTGAAGTTTGGCATCAAATTGATCCACATCTCTGCCTTAAATACCCAAATGTGAGAGGTAGAGGTCAGAAACTCCACAGGAAACCTGAGTCTGAGATCCAAGTTTTAATATGTTTGACTTTTGATGTATTTTCTGATAGATTGGTGACACAAGCATGTTACTATGAATATATGTTCTATCTCTGAGCCGCACTCAGATAAGTTAAGACATTAAGATCTTCATGTGTGTCCTCTCTCTTCAGGTGTGTACCAGTGTATCAACGCTCCTCTGTTCAGGTTCTGACTCAGTTCACAGCTCAGGATTCTCATAGCAGAACCACACACCTCCTTGGCTCATCTGATTGGTTCGTAGATGTTACAGAGCTGGTCCGTAACTGGCTGAGAGTAGAAGACCCTCGAGTGGCTTCCCTTGGCGCCCAGAACAACCTGATTGGTTTACAACCAGGAAAGACATCACTCCATGTAGGTTTTAGTTGTACATCAATTCCTTTGAACATCTTCACTTACTGGACATCATCATAATCATCATCATCCACTGTCTCTTTCTCTCAGGTCGTCTCTGAGCAGTGGGATGGCATGCTGGGCAGATGTGACATCACTGTGACCTCTGACCCCGTTACTCCTGGGGACCTGTCTGTGCAAGTGGTCAGCGGCCTCGGCATGTCAATCACGGCTAACCCAACCAACCCTTCCATTGTAACAACAACAGTAACTGCCTACAACATCCTATACAACCATCACCAGGTGACTGAAAGGCGATTTCTGATGATCGATTGGAGTGGCTCGTAGGTAGAGCGGGTCGTCTGTCAATCAGAACTCCCAAAGGCTGTGCCTATGGAGTATAAATGTTGCCGTGAATGGTTACTTAGTCCTGATGGCACCTTGGTAGCCCCTGACATCAATGTGTGAATGGGTGTTAATGGGCATATATCTTAGTAATGTAATGAGTGGTCAGAAGACTAGAAAAGGTGCTATACCATCCATTTACGTTGTGTGACACCAATTCTTCATTGTGAAGGAACTGTACATTTTCAAACAAAGCAAGTATTCAGAGAGTAGCATTGTGGTGTGCATAAGGCACAGTGCTGATAGAGTGGTGTTCAAATGACCTTCAGTATAATGGATCAGAAGCTAATTGTTATTCATTGAAATGTTGAGCATTCCCTGGACAGGAGTCATGGGTGCTGTGTGTCTTTCTAAAGAAGGTGTTTGACACTGTCATCCATGGCCTTCTCTTGTCTAGGTTGCATCGGTTATTTTTTTTCTAAACAAGCAGTTGATTAGTTCGAGTCAGATCTTCAAACTATGAACAAACATCTACTGATGGACACATCTTCAGTGATGTTCCTGGAATCAGCAAATGTTTTTCAGGGCTTTCAACAAGATACGCCCTCCTCCAGGGGACCAAGCCAGGGCTGATCAGACCCCAGCTTGTGTCCGGATTGATATGGCTCTATGGCTCTCCTCTTTTGAGCCACAGCCACCTTGAGGCCCTCTCTGCTGCTTCAGTTGTACTGCAGATGACTCTCCTCTTCTTCTCTCCCATGATGCCCAAACTGCTGTAGGCTCTGGTCAAAGAATGGGCTGCAAATCCCCTACATCCAACTTCCACTGGGAGACACCTTGCTCTCCATCCAGCCTGCTGACATTTGATGACCAGTCCCATGTACTTGGAGAGCTTCCTTTTAAAGGCCTCTTTCAAGCGATCTTCCAACGGGACTGTCAGCTCCAGCAGCACAGCTTGCTTTGTGAACTCAGACACGGTCTGAGTCCACAATGGTCTAGCGGTCTATCAACAGCTGCCAGTCCCTTGCAAGGGTTAGGGTGCCTTCTTTTGGTTGGGTTTGGCTGCTCCCCAGCTCTGACAAAGGTGATTGCCTTCTTGGAGGGTCTGGAACGCTTCGCCCACTCAACTCAGTAAAGTTGGTATATCATACTTTATTTGTTAATGGTCCAGTGCCGCAGCTGCCGAATCTGAGTTCGCCAGTCTGGTTTCTGTGTGATAAAGTTACAGTTACAGTGAGGATCTGGCTTGTTTTGAAAGTTTTTCCCTTCTCCTTATGCTTAATCTACCCCCCCCCCCCCCACACACACACATACATATATATATATATATATATATATATATATATATATATATATATATATATATATATATATACAGGTTGTGCTGTTACTTTTATTCCAGACGCATGTCGCGTGCAATCGCAGCCTTTATTGTGTGTTAATTAATCGTGGCCACGTCACTATTGTTAGGTCGCCATTTTTGTTGTTTTGCGCCGCATAAATAAATACCTAATGTCTGTGCCCTGCTATTGTTAAGTCGCCATTTCTGTAGTTCTACATAGCATTATCAATGGAACAGATCAGAAACCATGGAGGCTTCCTAAAAAATATGATCAAAAATGCTTATAAAAACAGGGAACATTTCAATAAAATCCTAGTCCTCTGTGAGGTTAAAGTGAATTAAGGCCACTATTTAAGAATTTGCACTTGGTTAGTTAGCTGAAAACACCTAGCTAACTTTAATTTATCTAAAGTAACAATGTGAAACAGTGAAGAAAACTTGTCAGGCCTAATTTCATATCCATTTTCCATATCCTGTTGTTTTTCTCCAGGAGGCTTCCATCAGTGTCTGGCTCCAGTTCAGTGACGACACCGCCTCCCTCCTCTCCTCCTTTAGCGACCTTCCCTTTTTCCTACGTCTCTCCTCATTGGCTGAGACTGTGGTTGTTGTGACGCCCGGTCCCAGCCCACGCATCTTTGCCCAGGGTGATGGAGGCGGGCCTTTACTACCTGCAGATCTTCTGGTGTCAACCTGCACTGATCAGCCAATCATCTCTAACTCTATCAGTGAAGGCAACAGGGATTGGACGGACACCGGAGGAGAAGGTGGGACCAGGAGGCTGACGAGAGGATCTGGTTGGATAAGAGTCAACCTAGACCTGGGCGTCCTGCAGCCAGAAGAGGACAAGGATGATGAGGGGGAGAAGTTTGAGCTTGACATTTCAGGAACGCTGGTTGAATCAGACGGCAACATCTATGCATCGAACTCTGACGGGGATGAAAGTGAGAATGAAAGCAGTGACTACTATGACAAAATCAGTGGCAAGAGACCTGATAGAAACTGGAACCAGGTGGGGTACGGAGAGATGGTTAGTTGGAACAATCTGGAAAGAGCTGTGCTGATGCCCAGCCAGGAGGAGGGCACTGTGTACTTCTCCCCTAGTCAGGAGAAAGAAGGGAAGCAGGAGGAGGAAGTGGAGGCGCAGGGAGCTATAGAGCTGGAGGTGGGTGTGGGTGCTGTCCTCTCTCTGCTCTGTCTCTCTGCTGTCCTCTTCCTGGCAAACTGTCTGCCCTGTGCCCTGCGAGACAGAAGGAGGACAACAATGGAGGAGGAGAGGGAAGGAGAACTAGAGGTAGGTACAAAGGAAGTAGAGGAAGAGGACAGGAAGAAGAGAGAAGGTGAAGACAAGATAAAGCAGCAGCATGAGACAAACAATAAAGAGGATGTTAAAGAGGTAGAGATCATTTGCTGATATATGCACAGGCCGAGCTGAATTTAAGGTCAAAACTGAACTCAAAAGGAAACATGAAGTGAATTATTGTAACAACATGCCATCTCTCAAATCCACCTCTGAGGTGGGATCCAAATTATCCTGAAGTTTGGCATCAAATTGATCCACATCTCACATCACATTAATCTGCAAATGTCATTTCACAAATGTCATTTCACAACTTCAGAGCCAAGCCAAGCAACAGAAAATGTGCGTTCTGGATCCTGGGTTTTCAGCTCAAACAAAACTACTGGCCAACTTAGCATTGTGAATAACATTAATACAAACTTTTTAGCGTTTGTCCTTTTCTCTCTTTTTTTTGTGTGTCAGTGGGTCGTGGAGCTGCTATGGAGTTTTGGTGTTTGTACCAAAGGTAAACACTTTTTCCTGAGTTTAGACATTTTACGCAACTTTTAAACCTTTTTAGCACAGATTTGCGGCCAGGTTCACCAAACACCTTTAGACCAAAAGCAGCTCTTAACTGGCTCAGTTAGAAGAAACATAAATGAACCGCTGGTCAGTCCTAACATTCAGACCTCTGAATTTGTAACAATATTTTACAGTTTGGCTATTATGTCTAGTTGAAGTCACTGACAACAAATCACAAACTGTCCAAAAACCTGGATATCTGCTGTACATTATTGTCTCTAGTTGAATAACATGCTTAAGAAAACCATAAACTGTCCTCTGTAGAACCCACACCATCCTACAACTCTGGGGTCTCCTGTTGAAGCAGTAGCAGTTTCATCAAACCAAATGAGTGTCAGTCAGGGTTGTTGCTCGCCAAGGTTGAAAATGTGCCCCATCATACATTTAGACATGCACAACAATGAAACTACTGTAGAGAAAACCAAACCAGCTACTCATATGGGAGCGTCCGGCTGACAAAAAAGAATACATCATATCCAAAATGTGTTTGTAAAAACATAAAATACAACAATATTCAAAAATGTAAATACTAAAATGTATCAAGTCATTGGAGGGTTAGACCAGAAGGAGGCCAAGTGTTCAATAAACAAGGGGTTGTTGTGTGACTCCTTTTTGTTCTGTACCTCGGTCAGGGGATAGCCACTTAAAGGCCTAAACAAAGATGTATGCTGGATCATGGAGAATGTACTGGCTATCTGATGGACGCTTTGCTTCTCCATAGTAACCAGAGACTTTAGAGTTAGAAGCATGATTTTGGAACATATACTGACACCATTGTGAAAACTCAAATGTGTCTGGATGGCTAGGGATCGCTACCAATAAATCATGGAATAGTAATAATACTTTCTATGAAGCAGTTGTAGATTGTTATCATGTTAGGACTCATCCCAATTAAGCTCAGCTACCCAGTAAGGGCTGACACATTTTGTTATTGTCAAACTGTTCCTATGTACTTGTACTTAACCAACACCTCTGCTGGTCCATTACTGAAGTCCCTATGTTTCTGTTCCCTAGTGAAATAAAAAATATATATAATACAACAACACATAAGTGTTTTCTACTCTGATGCAGGACTGTTATTATTTGTCTATTTGTCTTAAAAGCTGTTACAATCACAGGGGGAAATAAATCTGTTTTATGATGTGACAACACCCAACAAACTAACTGGAAATATCATGTTCTGGTTTCAATGTCTGCTTGGTAACGTTTGGGGACCTTCGTGGTTACATAATAACCACTTGGTTAAGGTTCAGGAATGATGATCATCATGGCTGAAAGAAACCGAAATTGACTGAAATCTCTTTTTTAAACTTTTTATATAGTTTTGTATATAAATATTGATAATATCTTTTTTTTGCTACTGACAGACAAGACTCACAATAACTAATGCTGCTAGAAGGTGCTGTCACTTGAAAGTAAAGAGATGTTCATTTGGGCATTTGTTTGGTATATATTTATATATATGAGAGACAAAGAGAGAGATAAAGAGAGAGAGAGAGAGAGAGAGAGAGAGCGAGAGAGACATACTGAGACTTCCATGACTTTTTCGACATACTATGTTTTAAATTTTTTATGACATAATACACTAAAACTTTTTTGTGACTTATTTATCAAACTAGATTATTACTTTTTTATGACTTTTGCAACATACTCTGCTACTTTAGCTTTTATAACATACAACACTGACTTTTTAGAACTTTTTTTTAACATACTATATAATTGCTTTCATGACTTTAAGGTATACAATACTATGACTTTTTAATAACTTTTTTGACGTACTATACTATGGCTTTTTTATAACGTTTTTTAACATACTATATTTTGTCCTTTCATGACTTTTTGAAATATTATACTATGCCGGTCCATAATTTTTTTACTTACTATACTATGGCTTTTTTAAAGCTTTCATTACATACTATACAATGTTTTTTTCTTTACAAAAAGGGAGCAGACTGTATCTGCTGAGGACACTGAGGTCCTTTGGAGTGCAGGGAGCACTCCTGAAGACCTTTTTTGACTCTGTGGTGGCATCAGCCATCTTTTATGCAGTGGTCGGCTGGAGCAGCAGCATCTCAGCAGCCGACAGGAAGAGACTTAACTAACTGGTTCAGAAGGCCAGCGGTGTCCTGGGGTGTCCACTGGATACGGTGGAGGTGGTGGGAGACAGGAGGATGATGGCCAAGCTGTCATCCCTGATGGACAACACCTCCCCCCATGCAGGACGCCCTGGCAGCTCTGTGCAGCTCCTTCAGCCACTGGCTGCTTCACCCCCGGTGGTGAAGGAGAGGTACTGCAGGTCCTTCCTTCCTGCTGCTGTCAGGCTGCACAACCAGCTCTGCTCCCAGCAGACCACATGACACTAAAAACTGACAGTATGAATCCATATATCCGCCATACAATGTAAATAATGTGTGCAATCCACTGTGCAATACGAACAATCATTCTGTCCTTATATCATTCTGTGTTTGCACTATCCACTCTGCTGCTATAATCCTGAAAATGTCCCCGCTGTGGGGCTAATATAGGGATTTTATTATCTTATATTATCTTTTATAACTTTTTTAACACGCTATACTTGACTAATGATCACCTAAGTCTATCTTAATGTACGGCAGTTGTGAATGGGGAACATTTTGGTGTTTATTTCCCTTCGCTTATTTGTAGTGTTGTACTTACGTAAATGTTAACAGTGGCCTGTAATGTTAACATAGGTAATGAATTGGATCTTTTATTATTGTTGGAATGCTGATTAAGCATTCCAACAATAATTCATACACTGATGGCTCTCAAAGTCTGACTTAACCCTAAACTGAGAAAAAAGGCATCAATGGAGCTGTTTGCACTATCCACTCTGCTGCTATAATCTGAAAATGTCCCCGTTTTATTATCTTACTCAATATCTTTTATAACTGCTATACTTCGATTCCAGGCTTCATCATGGCAACAGGTAAACAACAGGCCGAGCCGAACCCTAATGCATGTGAGTCAGAGAGCCAATCCGTTAACACAACTAGGTTATTATGTGTCGGGTTCATTTATAATGTACCAGACTATGATGAAGTGGTTCAATCAAAAAAACACAGGGACCAGCAGCCAAAGAGGAAAATGAGAGTTTATTTAAAAACATATAGATCCATAAAGTTATGAGACATGAGATGAAGTTCATAATCTGATCCTGTAATACTGTTCTGACTGATTTAAAGGTTAAAATACAGTGGATTTTAAATGTTAGAAACCTTTTTTGTTCTTGACTCAGCAGCATTCAGTGGCTTTATTGAAGCTGCTTTAATAAATGTAATGCTGTTAAACACAGTCACTGAAATGCATATTTATACAACCTCACCACCATCCTGCTCCTCTAGAAATATGTACATATAATCTCCAGTATTAGAGGAATTATGTTCCATCGTTGACATCACAACGTTATTTATTTATAAAAGAAAAGGACATGCAGAGGTTTTGTTCTGAGGCTGACTTAGCTCTGTAATGTTTGAATGTGAGGGCAAGAAAACGATGAACTTTAGATTTTCCTCAGGATCAAATCATATCCAACAGCTTACACATTTAAAAAGACGTTAAATGAATGAATGGGGAAGTAACAGAGGGAGGAGACAGAGAGAGACTCAGGGTTTGTAAAAGAGAACCTGTTACACAGGTGAGGTTCACAGAGTCGGTTACCATGGTAACAGGCCTAGAGTTTCAGTTGAAACTCCTCTCAGGGTTTTCACTAAAGCTGCTTTGTTGTGTGATGTGGTTTACAGAACGCTGATACAAAAGTACTTCATCATGTCTGTGTGGGTCTCCTGTGGGGGTCTCCTGTCGGGGTCTCAGTCTGTTTTGAGGTCTTTGAGGGCGGAGACCGTCAGGACGCCATGCAGGACTACGGCCCCGATGTCATAGAGCAGCAGCAGCAGGACCAGACTCCAGCAGTAGGCCTGCAGGAGGAAACAAAACACATGAACGATAACGATAACACCATGACTCTTCTCCTGATCTCCTCTTTGTCTTCACTTAACAAAAGAACAGAAAAGAGAGAAAAGAAACGTTTGACAAACCCACCGCCAGGAGTTCTCCAGGACACTGATAGGAATAGGGTCTGTAGTCGTATTGATGAGAACTGGGCTCGCACGTCTCGGTGTTGGAAACAGTGTTGAGGAAGTAGCAGTAGAGGCAGAAGGCCAGCAGCGCCCCCAGCAGGCCAACCACGTTACTGCACGCACAACCTCGAAGCTGTAAACAAAGTATTATTGTTGGATTTTAGCTTAGCATATAACAACAACAATAAAAACACATTCTATTTATAAAGCCCTTTTCAATACAAAGGTTACAAAGTGCTTTCTAAGATAGAAATAACAGATTCTTATACGATACAGAGTAACAGAGGCCTGAGCACAGAGGTGGAGAACGGGGATGATGATCTCCCATCAATCTTTAGACTAAACACACCTTTAGTCTGCTGGAGTTCCTCTCATTGGCAATGGTGAATGATCCTCCTATCACAATCTGCAACACACACACACACACACACACACACACACACACACACACACACACACACACACACACACACACACACACACACACACACACACACACACACACACACACACACAGTAAAGAACATGCAGCAGAGAGCCTTGTATTTCTTCATGTGATTTCTATTTTTCTTTTTTTTTACAATTTATTATTTGATCTTTTTTGACATCCTTTCCATGCATTGACTCATGTTGTGCTTTAAGGAAGGTGGATCACTTTAGAGATCTCCCACTGTGTTTGTTTGTCTGTTTGAAGGATTGGTTTACATGTCTGCAATAACATACTCCATGCACATTTAAAGGGTCTCTGGTGGCTGAAGTCATTCTTCTTGTTCATTCTCATGGAGGACAACATCCTTGTTTTGTGCAAGAAGGCCTTTTAAACTTCAGCTGCACGCACCAACAGTAGTCTGTGTAACGTTGATTTGCTGAAGTAAGTCTTTCTTTCACCCACTTCCTTAACAAAATGCTTGTGCTAGCCAGATCCAGATCCAGATTTTGATGACATGAGGCTTATAGACAGGATTTTTCACAACGGTCAGACTAAGAATCAGAATATGAATCATGAGTTACGCACTATAACTCCTAAGACCAGTGGCAGTATGAAGAGTTTAGGCAGAGTCATGTGAGCGTAGGCCAGTGGGACAGACAGAAACACCTGGAACAGCCCCATCAGGATGGTCAGCACCTACACACACACACACACACACACACACAGGGTTGGCATTACACACACTTCATAACAATAAGTTATGGGAAGTTAGACTTAGACTGTTCTCACCGCAGCAGCTTCATGGTCAAACCAGGCGGAGAGACGGTGTGCCCTGGGTTCAACCACACCCGGAGAGGACATGTTACTGCAAGACAGGAAACGTAAGTCACATTCAACAAAAACACAAATTTGAACTGAAAAGGGGTTTTCCCACAATTCCACTTCTATTATAATCAAAGAAACCTTTGATTACAGTAAGTATAAACAATAAACAATTCATCTTTCATTCGAAACTGAAATTACGTAAAACATGGAGGGTTTTCTCATTCCGCTTTCTACTTCTACTCCACTACATTTCAAAGGTTAATATTGTTCGTATGACCGCACTACGGCGGCTGTGGCACATGAGGTAGAGCGCTTGTCCCGTAACCACAAGGTTGGTGGTTCAAGCCCCTCTACCGGCAACATGCCGAGGTGTCCTTGAGCGAGACACCTAACCCCAAGTTGCTCCCCGGGCGCTTCATTGCAGCCCACTGCTCCTCCGGGATGGTTAAATGCAGAGAAATAATTTCCCCATTGTGGGACTAATAAAGGATTGATTATTATTATTATTATTACAATTATATGACAGCTTTAGTAACGTGTTATTTTACAAATTAAGATTTTTAAATTAAAAACATTCAAAATATGATGTCTTTATATATTCAACTAGCGATCCTGCTGCAGGGCAGTACTTTCCCTGACTTCATTATCATTATTAAATGGTAAATAAACTTGTACTTGTATAGTGCCTTTCTAATCTCTCGCCAACTCAAAGCACTTTTACACTCAATCATCCATTCACACACATGTATACACTGATGGGAGGGGCCCATCATTCACCGTAGGCACAACCTTCAGGTGCAACTTGGGAATAAGTGTCTTGCCCAAATGACTGGAGGAGCCAGTTGGCTTCAAGATCCCCTTAACCCTCAGACCTTCAATAGAAAAACACACTGCATCCCATAGTAATATAATAATAATAATAATAGCTGGGCAACAAACTCGCATTTAGAAGGGACCTGGAAATAAATAACACTTAAATACTTTGTTAAGGGCCAGTTAATATTGAATCATTACAGAGTAATTACTTATTAAGTATAAAAACAACAACAAACACTTATAGAGATATGAACATAGAACATTTATGAATATATTGACTATCAACGGGGTGAAATCTATGATAGCCATAGAAATCGTGTCAGAAATATCAATAGTAAATGTCAGGGAGAGCTTCCAGTGAAAGAGGTGTGAACAAATGGCCACTGATTCAGACTGCATAGCATGTGGCTATTATAGCATAGCATGTGGCTATTATAGCATAGCATGTGGCTATTATAGCATCGCATGTGGCTAAGCTATTATAGCCACATGCTATGCTATAATCACAGCAGAAAAAGGGGAGTCATTGACAGCACCACGCCTAGTACCATGTATCGATATGTGGGGGAAAAGGGCACGAGTGATGATGCACTCTCTTCACACAGCACTGCCCCTGCAGGGCGACCATTACCATCCCATAATAATAATAATTTAGTGAAATATTGCAGGGCACATGCGAAATGTAACAATTAAGAACATGCCAATTCCATAACAGTATGCCATAGCAGTCCGCGACGTAACGGTACAGTAGATGTCACCAGTGTTTAAATGTTAACCTTAAAACCTCGAACAATTCAAGGATGTATGTTATCTCTGTTTCCCCACATTACAATAGGTAAGATAGATACAATAACAGGGTCATTAAAATAAGTCACACTGCAGGAAGAATATCTGTTCCAAGGCATCCGTTTTCATTAGAGAATAATGTTTGAAACTGCATCAGAAAGAAAGAGGAGCAGACTGTACAAGAAAAGAAAAGAAATTAATCAATCCAAAGAGCAACAAAGAGAGACCACATGATCATGAGACACGCCACTAGAAAGGGGAAAGGACACTGGAAAGTCAAAGAAACTGAGAAGCATGTGTCATCCTTATGCAAGTGTATTCATGTTTGTTTCATTGTGTGCCTATCTGTTTGGACAGGAAGGAGGGATTTGAGAAATCGAGTACAAAATGAGGAAGTGAAAGTGGGGAAAAGGGAACAGAGAGGGAGTGTGAGACTGCTAGTTCATCAAAAACACATGTTGCAATGCTCTTAGGAAAGACAGGAATGCTGCCGGATGAGAAGCAGATGTGGTGGGAGGAAGAGGAGAGATGGAGGAGGAAGGAAGGGAGAGAAAAAAGAGGACGGGGAGAAGGGTTGATGATGAAATGTGTTGACGAGGCCCACCAGAAGTGGGAGGACCATTATGTAAATGAGTAGTCTAGAAACAAACATGTTGTTTTAATTCACGGCCAGTTAGAATTTAAAGATTATTCAAGAGCTATGTGATGTTCGAGATGGTCTGAGAGAATGTGAGTTTGAGGGGACTGACATCAAGACCATGATCAGTCTCCTAGCGAGCATGTGATTATGCTTGTTTCTTCCTACTGTACAATATATGGGCGAATAAATTATTATTATATTATTATCAGTAGGGTTCTAGTTCTAGCGAGTTTGTGTCTGTTTGTTTGTTATAAAGGCACCTTTTGTTTTTGTAGAGATTATTTCAATGATTTTTTCAATCACATTTTTGAAGGGCTTGGGAAGCTTGAGTTAACATAGCGCCCCCCTAGCATGTGGAAGGTCTTAGTTGGGACATAGTCCTCCGACTAAAGGGACGCAAAATTGCTCAGGATTAGTCGATACCTCCATCGATGACATCATAGGTCATGTATCATCTCCCAAACCCCCTCTTTCCACCACATCACCCCCATCCTAGAACAACTCCACTGGCTTCCAATCAACTTCCGTATCAACTTCAAAATTCTCCTTCATACCTTTAAAGCCATCCACAACCTTGCCCCTCCCTACCTGTCTGATCTCCTTCACACTGCCACCTCCACCCGCTCCCTCAGATCCTCCTCTTCCATCCACCTCACTGTCCCCTCTGCCCGGCTCACCACCATGGGGAGCAGAGCTTTCAGCCGCTCTGCTCCCAAACTCTGGAACTCACTCCCACCTCACATCCGAAATATTGACTCCCTCCCTCAGTTCAAATCCTCTCTCAAAACCCACCTTTTCAGGATAGCATTTTCACTGTAGTTGTCATGTTTTTTACTTGCACTTTTAATGGTTTTGTTATTTGTTTGCCCTTGTTTTAAATTGTTTTAAATTTGTAAAGTGTCCTTGAGTGACCTGAAAGGCGCTGTTAAATAAAATGTATTATTATTATTATTATTATGTAACAATACGACATTTTGGGCAATTTACAAGTATGGAGTTTTTCAAAACCCCTCCTCGAGGGATATTTACAAGATTAGGATCATTGTCGTCATCTAGGGCAGCTGTGGCACATGAGGTAGAGCGCTTGACCTGCAACCACAAGGTCGGTGGTTCGAACCCCTCTACAGGCAACATACCGAGGTGTCCTTGAGCGAGACACCTAACCCCAAAAATTGCTCCCCGGGCGCTTCATTGCAGTCCACTGCTCCTCCGGGATGGGTCAAATGCAGAGAACCGAATTTCCCCATTGTGGGACTAATAAAAGGCTTAATTATTATTATTATTATTATTATTATTATCTTCAATGTCAAAATTCTAAAAAAATTGGGTGATCATTTCACCCCCTTAACACTTTTAGCAATTAAACACATTTTTGATACCCTTTGTAGGCTGGAAAACTCATAAAACTTGGTGCCACCTCAAAACCTGTGAACATTTAGGGGGCTCCATAGCGCCCCCTAATATGACCATTAGTTTGGTAAAAGTTTGGTTCTGACAATGCTCTCTGGATTTTGGATATAGGTCACAAACAGGTGCAGAGAGAGAGGGCAAACAGGTACAGACAGGGTACATAAAGGTACAACAGGGTACAAACAGGTACAGACAGGGTACAAACAGATGCAGACAGGGTACAGACAGGTACAACAGGGTACAGACAGGCACAGACAGTGTACATACAGGTACAGACAGGTACATAAAGGTACAGACAGGGTACATACAGGTGTATGTACTGTGATGTCATGAGAGGGAGTGTCATCAATGGGACTTGTTGACTATAGGTTATTAGATTCTGGTGTAAACGGGAAGTTGTATTTTGCCTTAACGTCCCTTATCCCTTATCAAGCACCTGTTGCCCATGTTCAAGTGAAGGAACACACAACTAGATGGTTTTCCCAACAATTTGGTGTGAAGCAAGGAGATGTTTTGTCTCCAACATTGTTTACCATTTGTATTAATGATTTAGCTCTTCACAATAAAGCTTCTAATTTGGGGGTCAAAGCAGGTAAAAAGATCTGCAGATTATGCTGAACATTGTTGTGGAGTGGTGCTGGAGATGGAGGCTAGTGGTAAATCACAACAAAACACGAACAGTACATTTTAGACACAAATCATCACAGAGAAGTTGTTTTTAGCTTTGGTTGAGAATGAGGTGCACTTTTTGTGTTACTGTCCCATCTACGAGGACTAAGGAATGACTTCCATTTATGTTGAATTATTTTGACTGGATGACTATGAAAAACTTGAGTTGTGTTTCAGGAAGGGAACCTTCTTTGTAGCAGATTGTATTTGCCAGGCCTGGGAGAGAAGGCAGACTGTTTGTTTAAGATTGAGCGGTGAAGCAACCTGTTATTTTGTAATCAAATGTGACTTGATGAGATGTGGGTCACTGCAGCGGTGCTGTTGGTGTCTTGCAAACCCATGAGGGCTGGACACGTTTTGAGCATGACATGAAAATAAAGATATCTATCTATCTATCTATCTATCTATCTATCTATCTATCTATCTATCTATCTATCTATCTATCTATCTATCTATCTATCTGTCTGTCTGTCTGTCTGTCTGTCTGTCTGTCTGTCTGTCTGTCTGTCTGTCTGTATACATACATACAGCGGGTAAAATAAGTATTGAACACAAGTATTGAACACATTGAAAACAACATTTTTCACAGTAAATATATTTCTAAAAGGTGCTATTGACATGAAATGTTCACCAGATGTCGGTAACAACCCAAGTAATCCATACATACAAAGAAAACCAAACAAATAAGTTCAGAAATTAAGTTATGTGTAATAAAATGGAATGACACAGGGGAAAAGTATTGAACATGCTTACTGAAATGTATTTAATACTTGGTACAGAAGCCTTTGTTGGTAATGACAGCTTCAAGACGCCTCCTGTATGGAGAAACTAGTGGCATGCATTGCTCAGGTGTGATTTTGGCCCATTCTTCCACACAAACAGTCTTCAGATCTTGAAGGTTCCGTGGGCCTCTTCTATGAACTCTGATCTTTAGTTCTTTCCATAGATTTTCTATTGGATTCAAGTCAGGTGATTGGCTGGGCCATTCTAGCAGCTTTATTTTCTTTCTCTGAAACCAATGGAGAGTTTCATTGGCTGTGTGTTTGGGATCATTGTCTTGCTGAAATGTCCACCCTCGTTTCATCTTCATCATCCTGCTAGATGGCAGCAGATTTTTTATCAAGAATGTCTCGGTACATTTTTCCATTCATCCTTCCTTCAATTATATGAAGTTTGCCAGTTCCGTATGCTGAAAAACAGCCCCACACCATGATGTTCCCACCTC
>NC_072457.1:30625676-30633176 GCF_027596085.1 Anoplopoma fimbria | reverse complement strand
CTGCTGTAGAGAGAGGTTCAGGATGTGTTTAGCCTAGCTTAGCACAAATACTCAAACTGCTAGCCTAGCTCCTTCAACAGTGCACCAACTGATCTGTTATACTCTGTGTGGGTTTCTCCTCGCAAGAAAATTTAAAATTGTGTGTATGTTTGTGTGTGTGTGTGTATGTGTGTGTGTGTTTGTGTGTGTGTGTGCCAGGTGAGTCAGGTGATGCTGGGACTGATGGTCATGTCCTACTCCATCCCTCTGCACCTCACTCACATCACTGAGGTGGTCAACCTGGGAGTTCCCTGGTGGAGCGGCTTAACGGTGAGTCTGAGTGAGTGAGTGAGTGAGTGAGTGAGTGAGTGAGTGAGTGAGTGTGTGAGTGTGTGTGTGTGTGTGTGTGTGTGTGTGTCTGTGTGTGTGTGTGTGTGTGTGTGTCTGTGTGTGTGTGTGTGTAGGTGATGTCATGTTGATGTCATGTTGATATGGTGATGTCATGTTGCTCTGTGCTGACTGTCCTCCTGTCTCCTGTGTGTGTGTGTGTGTGTGTGTGTGTGTGTGTGTGTGTGTGTGTGTGTGTGTGTGTGTGTGTGTGTGTGTGTGTGTGTGTGTGTGTGTGTGTGTGTGCGTGTGCCCTCAGTTCATCACAGCAGGAGTGGTGGCAATCATCTTGGACAAACACTGCACCATGAAGATTGTGAGTCTATAGACAACACACACACACATACAGCTAGATGCTGTAGCATCTGGATTGATGAACAACACGTTGTTCTCAGCGCCCTCTAGTGTTCAAACAGACTGCTGTGTGTGTGTGTGTGTGTGTGTGTGTGTGTGTGTGTGTGTGTGTGTGTGTGTGTGTGTGTGTGTGTGTGTGTGTGTGTGTGTGTGTGTGTGTGTTTTCAGCTGCGTGTGTGTCTGATAGCCAGCGGGGTGTCCACGGTGCTGTCGGTGGTGGCGGTGATCATCTACTCTGTGGACATGAGCCGGAACCCGGGGTCCCCCTGCGTCGTGACGTCATATGGGCCGTGTGACGAAGAACACTATGCCACGGTCGGTACTGCGTCATCAGTGTCTTCATGTTGTCATGGAAACAACATACCTGAAGACGTGAAACAGTTCAATGTAGAGCGCATTATAAAATAAGATTAACAATAAATATGTAAAAAATAATAAGGAACAATAATAACAATAACAATAATAATAATAATAATGAGGAACAATAATAACAATAATAATGACAATAATAATAACAATAATAATGATAATAAGGAACAATAATAACAATAATAACAATAACAATAAGGAACAATAATAATGACAATAATAATGACAATAATAATAACAATAATAATAATAATAAGGAACAATAATAACTCCTCCAATGAATCGCCACCTTATCGTGGTGGAGGGGTTTGTGTGCCCCAGTGATCCTGAGAGCTGTGTTGTCGGGGGCAATAGCTCCTGGTAGGGTCAACCAAGGCAAAGTGGTCTCGGGGGAGGGGTCAGACTAAGAGCGATTCACAAAACCTCAATGAATCGGACGATGCAAGGTAGTGGCACCTCGCCCGGAATAGGGAAACCGGGGCACCCTCCTGGAGCCAGACCTGGTAGGGGAGCTCGCCGGCGAGCATCTGGTGGGGCCCGGCCGGGCCCAGCCCGAAAAAGCTACATCGTGCCGCCACCCTGTGGGCCCACCACCCGCAGGGATAGGCATTGGGGTCGGGTGCAATGTGAGCTGGGCGGCAGGCTGGGGCGGAAACCTGGGCGTGCTGACCCCCGGCATCACAGACTAGCTCTAGGGACGTGGAATGTCACCTCTCTGGCGGGGAAGGAACCGGAGCTGGTGCGGGAGGTGGAACGCTACCAACTAGATATAGTTGGGCTCACCTCCACGCATAGCACCGGTTCTGGAACCAAACTCCTGGAGAGGGGCTGGACTTTTTCCTTTTCCGGAGTTGCCCAGGGTGAGAGGCGCCGGGCGGGGGTGGGGATACTCACAAGCCCCCGGCTGAGCGCCGCTGTTCTGGAGTTCTCCCCGGAGAACGAGAGGGTCGCCTCTCTGCGACTGGGAATCGCAGGAGGAAAGTCTCTGACTGTTGTTTGTGCCTGTGCACCAAACGGCAGTTCGGAGTACGCAGCCTTCTTGGAGTCCTTGGGTGGTGTTCTGGAAAGGGCGTCGACTGGGGACTCCATAGTTCTTCATCGTTACCCACGCTCACGTGGGTAACGATGGAGAAACCTGGAGGGGTGTGATTGGGAGGAACGGCCTGCCCGATCTGAACCCGAGTGGTGCTTTGTTGTTGGACTTCTGTGCTAGTCATGGACTGTCCATAACAAACACCATGTTTGAGCATAGGGAGGTTGATAAGTGTACTTGGTACCAGAACACCCTAGGCCAAAGGTCTATGATCGACTTTGTAGTTGTGTCATCAGACCTGCGGCCGGGTTAGGGTTAGGGTTAGGGTTACTTTCGAATGGCCTCAAGGAAGTTCTGGCAAACCGTGAGACGACTCAGAAAGGGGAAACAGGGCTTTTCTCAGGCTGTGCTCAGCAGGGGGGGAGAACTGCAGACACGGACTGGGGATATTGTCGAGCGGTGGAAAGAACACTTTGAGGAACTCCTGAACCCGACCAACATGTCCTCTGTGGAAGAGGCAGAGTCTGAAGACTCAGGGGAAGACTCGTCCATATGCCTGGCGGAGGTCGTGGAGGTAGTTAAAAAGCTCTTCAGCGGCAAAGCGCCAGGAGTGGATGAGATTCGACCGGAGATGCTAAAGGCTCTGGACATTGTTGGGCTGTCTTGGTTGACACGTCTCTTCACTGTTGCGTGGAAGTCGGGTACAGTGCCTGTGGAGTGGCAGACCGGGGTGGTGGTTCCCATTTTCAAAAAGGGGGACCGGAGAGTGTGCTCCAATTATAGGGGTATCACACTGCTCAGCCTCCCCGGGAAAGTTTACTCCAGGGTGCTGGAAAGGAGGCTCCGTCCGATTGTCGAACCTCGGATTCAGGAGGAGCAATGCGGATTCCGTCCTGGACATGGAACAGCGGACCAACTCTTTACCCTTGCAGGTCTGTTGGAGGGTGCATGGGAGTTTGCTCATCCAGTCTACATGTGTTTTGTGGACTTGGAGAAGGCCTTCGACCGTGTCCCTCGGGGAGTCCTGTGGGGGGTACTGTGGGAATATGGGGTACCTGGTTCGTTACTACGAGCCATTCGGTCCTTGTATGACCAAAGTGAGAGCTGTGTCCGGATACTCGGCACAAAGTCGAGCTTGTTCCCAGTGCGTGTTGGCCTCCGCCAGGGCTGCCCATTGTCACCAATCCTGTTTGTGATTTTCATGGACAGGATTTCAAGGCGCAGCCGGGGGGAGGAGAGTTTCCGGTTTGGGGACCTCAGAATCACATCCCTGCTTTTTGCAGATGATGTGGTTCTGTTGGCTTCTTCAGAACGTGACCTTCAGCACGCACTGGGGCAGTTCACAGCCGAGTGTGAAGCGGTCGGGATGAGAGTCAGTACCTCCAAGTCTGAGGCCATGGTTCTCTTCCGGACAACGGTGGATTGCACCCTCTGGGTTGGGAGTGAGTCACTGCCCCAAGCGAGGGAGTTCAAGTATCTCGGGATCTTATTCACAAGTGAGGGTAAAATGGAGCGGGAGATGGACAGGCGGTTCGGTGCAGTGTCAGCAGTGATGCGGGTGTTGTACCGGACCGTTTTGGTGAAGAAGGAGCTGAGCCGAAAGGCAAAGCTCTCGATTTACCAGTCCATCTACGTTCCAACCCTCACCTATGGTCATGAGCTTTGGGTAGTGACCGGAAGAATGAGATCGCGAATACAAGCGGCCGAAATGAGCATCCTTCGTAGGGTGGCTGGGCTCAGCCTTAGAGATAGGGTGAGGAGCTCAGACATCCGGAGGGAGCTCGGAGTAGAGCCGCTGCTCCTTTGAGTCGAAAGGGGCCAGCTGAGGTGGCTCGGGCATCTGATCAGGATGCCTCCTGGACGCCTCCCTTTAGAGGTTTTCCAGGCACGTCCAACTGGTAAGAGGCCCCGGGGTAGACCCAGAACACACTGGAGAGATTATATATCGCCTCGGGGTTCCCCAGGAGGAGCTGGAAAGTGTTGCTGGGGAGAAGGACGTCTGGAGGACCCTCCTTAGCTTGCTGCCCCCGCGACCCGGCCCCGGATAGGCGGAAGGAGATGGATGGATGGATGGATGGATGGATGGATGGACAATAATAACAATAATAATAACAAGGAACAATAATAACAATAACAATAATAATAAGGAACAATAATAACAATAATAATGACAATAATAATAACAAGGAACAATAATAACAATAATAATAATAAAGAACAATAATAACAATAACAATAATAATGATAATAAGGAACAATAATAAGAGTAGCGTATTTTATTGTTATGATAATTATTAATATAACCATTGACAACATATGAACCTTGTAGCCTTGTATAAACATACAGTATAATATAATGTAGAAGTAATAATGATGATAATAATATATAATGTAGAAGTAATAATGATGATAATATACAATATAGAAGTAATAATGATAATAATATATAATGTAGAAGTAATAATGATGATTATAATATATAATGTAGAAGTAATAATGATGATAATAATATATAATGTAGAAGGAATAATGATGATAATAATGTATAATGTAAAAGTAATAATGATGATAATAATGTATAATATAGTGTAACGGGTGGTGTGTGGACCCAAGTGCAGTACGACCAGGAGACAGAGTAAAGTTCTGGAGCTTTATTCAAAGCGGAACAAACAGCAGACAGACAGGCAGGAGATAACTCACGGGGAATATTCCACTCTAGAGAGCGCTGATCCGTCAGTGGAGCAGGCAGACAAAAACCAAGAGGAGCGAAGGCTAATCTCGTGGTCTGGGACGGAAGGCTGAGTCAGTTACCGGGGCAGAGGCAAGGCGGAGAAGTCCAAACAAGCGGGGTCGGCAACGGGAAATCAGTCCGGGGAATAACGCTGGAAGGTCTGGCATAATGCAGAGAACGATCTGGCAGTGAGTGTGTGAGAGACTGGGGTTTAACTACTGCAGGGTGTAGGTGCAGCAGAGTGAGCAGGTGAGAGGGATGGTGCTGATGAGGTGGGCGTGGCAGACAGGTGCACCGCATGAGGCTGATTAGGTGAGTGAGGCAGAGTAAGGTGAGAGAGAGGGCTGGGCTGTGAGCTGAGAGAAATAGTGCAGGAAGAGTGAACAGGCGTGACTGTGACATATAGAAGTAATAATGATGATTATAATATATAATATAGAAGTAATAATGATGATTATAATATATAACATAGAAGTAATAATGATGATTATAATATATAATATAGAAGTAATAATGATGATTATAATATATAACATAGAAGTAATAATGATGATTATAATATATAATATAGAAGTAATAATGATGATTATAATATATAACATAGAAGTAATAATGATGATTATAATATATAACATAGAAGTAATAATGATGATAATAATATATAATATAGAAGTAATAATGATGATTATAATATATAACATAGAAGTAATAATGATGATTATAATATATAACATAGAAGTAATAATGATGATAATAATATATAATATAGAAGTAATAATGATGATTATAATATATAACATAGAAGTAATGATAATAATATATAACATAGAAGTAATAATGATGATAATAATATATAATATAGAAGTAATAATGATAATAATAATATATAATATAGAAGTAATAATGATGATTATAATATATAACATAGAAGTAATAATGATGATTATAATATATAACATAGAAGTAATAATGATGATAATAATATATAACATAGAAGTAATAATGATGATATAATATAGAAGTAATAATGATGATAATAATATATAATGTAGAAGTAATCATGATGATAATAATATATAATGTATATCTTTATTATATTAACAGAAGGATGAACATGAGGGTATAGGGTACATATATTTATTATATTAACAGAAGGATGATCATGAGGCTGTGTGTCCTTTGTGACAGATGCTGAGCAGAGGACTGAAGTCGTCCCTCCTCCTCTTCACCCTCACCCAGACTGTCATCTCTGCCATCGTCTGCTTCCTTCTCTTCAGGCAGAGACGCAGCTTCGGACAGTACTCTGTAAGAAAAATCACTTTCTTTTGACTGATCTACTCAAAACACATCAAATTCACAACGGTTCCAGTGCTCGTGTACTGTCGGGGATAATACTGTCCAGGAGACACTGTATCACTTGTGTTTTAAGATAACATTTCAAAGAAATACGGCTGTAGCTGTGCAGACGGTAAATGGCAATTAATTCCAAATTTTAGGCGCCATGAGAGCAGATGTAAGGTTAGTGTTTATAGATACATATAGATATATGAGATCAGAGGAGCAAATCCATTTTGGACTTTGTAAGTGATCAATAGGGTTGCTCAAATTGTTCTTTTTTTTTGGGCTTCCCATGGTTGAATTTAAAAGCAGAACATCTGTATTCTAGATGAATTATTAAGTGCTTTTTCTTAATGGGGTGCAGATTATAGAGCGACACAATAAGACAGGCAGGTTGAGATTAATGAATAAGGTCAATGGAAGACATTTCACAGAGGGTGTAACGGATAAATACAGGACTTGATAACCTCGTACTTCAGATCTGAATCAAAAATCACTTCATCAATAATATCTGGCAGCAGGCTTTGTATGGTTGGCAGGAAGTAGAAGGCATATATATAAGAATCAACATAATGGACAGGAAGACGTCATTGTGTATCATTTTCATTTGTTGTCTCTAGTAACTATGTGATCAAGGGGAAGCATACAGTGTGACAAAACCACAGGGCCCAGCCTCATGTACCTCATGTAGCCTCATGTACCCTCTTTGGAGGCATAAGCAAAACATAAATATTGTAAACAAAGTAGAAAAAAAGAGAAACAAGTTTGCACTCACAGAGAGAGCACACGGCCACCCCCGTCACTCTCTACTTAGCAAACCTTGTTTTTAATGCTGTTCTTTACTGATCATAGAAGACTGACTTCCTTTCTTTTGCAGAGACGATATGTCCTTGTTCTAAACTACAATTCAATTCAATTCAGTTCAGTTTATTTTGTATAGCCCAGAATCACAAATTACAAATTTGCCTCAGAGGGCTTTACAATCTGTGCACATGCGACATCCTCTGTCCTTCCCTCACATCGGCACAGGAAAAACTCCCCTAAAAAACCCCTTTAACAGGGAGAAAAAAGGAAGAAACCTCTGGGAGAACGACAGAGGAGGGATCCTTCTCCCAGGATGGACAGAATGCAATAGATGTCATGTGTACAGAATGAACAGCATAACAGAGATACAACACATTCAATGTATATGACATAAATGATTCATATAATAAGACTACTTATAATAACAGCAGCAATTATTACAGTAGAATTATAGCCATGAAAATAGGGATAGTAATGTGATTAATAATAATAATTGAAGTAGCAG